>NC_134407.1:202264982-202564982 GCF_038048845.1 Mixophyes fleayi | reverse complement strand
AGCCTGCATAGACTGTAGAACTAGAAATTCAAATATACAAAGAATTGGACAAAGGCAGTTTGGTATCTGTCTGCATCAGATCCCCTCTCCACTAGGAGTAAAATAGAAAACTATTCAGCCGTTATATAATCTAGAATATAAATAGAAATTGAGAAAGGCAATTTGGTATCTGTCTGCATCATAATCATCAACATCCTCCTCCCGGTGTACAACATTCACACCTTCATTAGCCAAATCTGTAACTGGACTGTGGGTGATCCTTCCAGCATATGCAGAGGGCGTGCTGCAAATGGTGGAAGGAGCCACCTCTTCCCGTATAGTGATGGGAAGGTCAGGCTTCGCAACCACCAACACCCTTGGACTCGCCTTGGGGATTTGTGATAATTTCTCTTTAGAAGGTAGAGTTGTTTGCTGTGTTGTTGCTGACAGCATAACTCTCTTAAATTTTTTGTAGGGGGGGGGGAGAGGAGGGCTTAGTTCCTTGGGTGAAGCTGAACCACTAGTCATGAACACGGGCCAGGGCCTAATCCGTTCCTTGCCACTGCGTGTCGTAAATGGCATATTGGCAACTTTACGTTTCTCCTCAGATGATTTTAAGTTTCTCTTTTTGCTACTTTTACTGAACTTGGGCTTTTTGGATTTTACATGCCCTGTACTAGGAGATTGGGCATCGGGCTTGCCAGACGACGTTGATGGCATTTAATCGTCTATGTCATGACTAGTGGCAGCAGCTTCAGCATTAGGAGGAAGTGTGTCTTGATCTTTCCCTACTTTATCCTCCAAATTTTTGTTCTGCATTATATGTAGCACAAGAGAGTGTACCCCGAAGCCACACACATTCGGCAAAGCCTTTAAAAATTATATGCGGCAAAGGAGAGTACCACTGGACTGGAGTTATACAGCAGTACCACTGGACTTATACTGCAGAATGAGTGAAATTTGTAATATGGCAGTAACAACAATGGAATTATACTGCAGAATGAGTGAACTTTGTAATATTGCAGTACCACTGGACTTATACTGCAGAATGAGTGAACTTTGTAATATTGCAGTACCAATGGACTTATACTGCAGAATGAGTGAACTTTGTAATATTGCAGTACCACTGGACTTATACTGCAGAATGAGTGAACTTTGTAATATTGCAGTACCAATGGACTTATACTGCAGAATGAGTGAACTTTGTAATATAGCAGTACCAATGGACTTATACTGCAGGATTGTTTTGGGATATTTTATTTTTTTTATATAATTACTTTTTTTGTTATTTTTTTTATAACTTTTTTTGAAATTTTTTAGAATTTGGGAATAATGGGGAAATAACAATGCCCTTAGAAGGACAGAGCACAGGACACAGCACCACTGGACTGAACAGGACACAGCACAGGACCCAGCAGCACCACTGAACTCAGAAGGACAGAGCACAGGACACAGCACCACTGGACTGAGCAGAGCACAGAACAGCACGAGATATAGCAGGACAGAGGACCACCTAACACACCCTCCCTCTACCCTGATCAATGCCCGAGTGAAGATGGCGGCGACTAGTGGGGAATTTATAGGATCCGAGTATCGCGAGAGCCGACAGCGGGATTATGACTCAGAGCCTCGGTTTCAGTTTTGCAATTGGCGGGAATACCCGGGTCTGTCTCGGATCCGCAACGTTCGGGTGGGCTCGGATTTCAGAAATTAGAGTGCACTCATTTCTACTTTTAATATATATTTATATAAAATCAATGTATTTTGCAATTTCCATTTTGTGGGAGATTTTCACGGACAATGATATCACAAGCATGACCTGGAAGATCTAGCTAGACAGTGAAGAGGGAAAGGATCTGACTAGATCAAACTAGATCACTGGCTGTAAAATATGGCTGTGTGTTTATAAGGAGGAATAAACTGTTGTCAGGTTATTGTTTCTCCCCAAAGCTACAGTGTCAGGTATCATCTATATTTTTACACTACTAGAATGTCTGCTGACTTTGTCTTCTCCCGCTCATTTATGTACAATGTCCTCTTTCTTTTTAAACCTGCAGAATGTCTGTTCAATCTGTTTCCTCCCTGTCATTGACATACCCTCCTAGGATTACAGTTTCATTGTGACTGGCATTATCAGTGTGAAGCAGGATCCAAACTTTTATTTAGCGCATTGCATACAGTTCCGGTGTGTACTTTTGTGCTTAGATCGAAAACGTAGTTAGATTACAAGAACTACTATTAAATTGGTGACCACCAATAATTTGAGGACTTTATACCACAGCTTACGGTGTGGGTAAATAAATACTAACCTATGTTTGGAATATGTGGACTGCCGATATTTTTGGGAACTTGGTTTCCATTGTGAATTTGGTAGTTGTTTATTAAATATATTAAATCTATTGATACTTATCTTGGGATATTTAAGAACAAGGAATAAGCTTGAGCATTATCCTGCTTTCACACTGTGCTGGAATTTTTTGTAACATTTTCGGTTAGAATTTGATATCTTGTATGTTGTGTTATGTTATATTTAAAAATAATAATATTTATTTTATTTAATAAATTGGTATTGTTTTTTCAGGACTCGGACAATTATTTTTGATAAGTAAAACCTGCCTTTAACATATATCAGAGCAGATATACATTATTATAAGTGAGACTCTCTTTAGTGCTGTATCTTTTTGCTTTTTACTATAAGACTTTTAAGTGATCTAGCAATACTCCTTATCGGCAGCTTATCCTGAATATCTTTTCCTGGAGGGTCTAAAATAATGTGTTTTTCTATCTTTTACATAGCGATACCTTAATTGTAAGACATACATTACACTGAGATACCTCCATTGTCATCCATACACAGAGATTCCCCCATTGGCAGTTCTACCTACCTCAGTCACTTACCTGGAATTGTGTCCTCTTTACATCCTCCTGATGCCTTGACATTACTATCTAGATGCTCTGAGGTTATTCAATGTTATGGTCCTGAAATCCCTTAAAAGCTGCAGGCAAGTAAAGTGCGGGCCCCGGGATGAAGTGCCGTTGTCTAGAGCAGGGGTGTCCAACCTTTTAGCTTCCCTGGGCCACATTGGAAGACGACGAGTTGGTTTGGGCCGCACATAAGATACACTAACAATAACGATAGCTGATCATCCAAAAAACCATAGAAAACATAGCTAACATATATATATATATATATGAGAAAAAACGATATATATATATTATATATATATATATCGTTTTTTCAAATCCCCCTATACTTACCTTTCAATCGCCCTGTTCAAAAAATCCTCTCTAGTTATTATACTATAATCACTTTTTGTATTGTTTTGATGCAATATCAATAAAGTGCATTTAAGCCAGGCATTGTATATTAGGGTGCCCTGACCAGGCCTGCGGTACCTGACATATACACCACTGTGACCCCAAATTGTCACCTGTTTTGATAATACATCACTATGTTAGTTAAGGGATAACAACTTATAATGGGCCAAAGAGAATAATATATAATGCCCCATTAGTAATACAAGTAGAAGTATGTAGCAGGGAGATAAGGTCCATTATGCTCCAGGACCAGGTGACTTTTATTCACTTGTCAGCGTCCCTTGAAATAATAAAAAAAATCCTCCTTAACTTACCTTTTAATCGGCTTGTTCTCCTGTCCTCTTCTCTTCTTTTCTCCAATTCTGTGCTGCTGATTGTTCTTCTCACGCGGGTGTCTCCTCTGTGCTGCGCTCCGCAATGGATGTTGGGCGTGATGACATCACGCCCGACATTCACTGCGAGCACCACACGGAGGAGGAGACAAGGGAGGGAGCCGGAGTACCAGCTAACGTGATCGTGTGACCGCAAGGTAAGTAGTTTATTTTCTTTTTTTTTCGCAGGATTTTTTTTTTACATTAACAGCGCTGCCCCCTTGCCACAACCAAAACTCCTTCTGGGCCACATTTACAGGCGTGCTGGGCCGCGAGTTGGACAACCCTGGTCTAGAGCATCCAAAGTCATAGCTCTGGATAATCCCAAGCATGGTGTAGTGAAAGTGGAGGTGACAGCAACTGAGCCTGGCACCCATGCTGTCACCAGACACTGAGCAGCGCACAGGTCCCTGTTCTTGGGGATGTCAAAAATGGTGCGTGGCCGATACAACCTTGCCCGGAACATTTACAGACAGTTGCATTTTGAACCTATGTATACTAATATATACATCTTGTATAAAATCATTGGTCTGTTTGTTTGTCTGTCCGGTTATGCATTCAAACACCCCTGCACCGATTGTGATGAAACTAATGCGAGGTGATACAGTTGGATCCTGGCCCGGTTTTAGGGGGGTTAGGGTCCCAGTCGGACATCCCATTGGTGTATACTGGGCAGAACTTTAACCCGGGAGCCAGTTCTGAGCCTGCATTCGAACAGCCCTGCACCGATTGGGATGAAACCAACTTGAGGTGGTCCAGTTGGATCTTGGACAAGTATTAGGGGGGTTAGGGTCCCGGTTGGACCTTCCGTTGGTGTACACTGGGCGGAAATTTGACCCAGGTAACCTGTTCTGAGCCTTCCACTGGACGGATTTGGACGAAAACTTCACAGACTGGTAACATTGGATCCCAGAAGACATACTAGGGGGTTGGGCTCCCCGTCAGACCTTCCGTTGGTGTACACTGGGCAGAACTTTGACCCGGGGAGCCTGTTCTAGGCCTTCTACTGGATGGATTTGGATGACATTTAAGATAAAAACAAAAACCGACACTAGGCAGCCATCTCATGGGTATGTTGGAAGAGCTGCTAAGCTTTTTAAAAGGTTGACAGTTGCATCCAACTCATTGATAACTTAATAACTTGAAGATTTAAACCCGGGCATCGCCGGGTACTTCAGCTAGTTGATATATAATATAGTTGGTACTGTTATGATTTTGTTGTTTGGAATTTTTATTATGGTAATACTTTGCTATTTTCTTTATTATGGATGTTTTATTCTGCAATAAAATCTTATTTAAGTCCATATATTAAACAGACATGTTTCATTTAGATTATAATACAACCCCTTTGAATGACTGGACTGAAGACCAAGTTGCACAGTGGCTTCTATCAATAAACATTAATAAGAAGTATATTGACAAGCTGACTGAAGAGGAAGTATATGGGCCAGTTCTAAAAGAAATTGATGAGGAGTTTTTGAAAAAGAACATTGGCATGAAACAAGTTCCAATCAAGTTACTGATAAAAAAGAGAGATGAATTGCTTGTAAAATACAAAGATGCTTCAGCTGATTTGACTGAGGAAAATTCACAGCGCAAATCTAGATCAAATACCTCAAAAACACATCCAGGTAAGACACAAGTCAAAGAGAGTTTTGCAAATAAATGCATATCTGAGGAAAGCATGCCCAGCATAAAATCACACAATCTATATCTGTGACTAATTTTCATCCATTACATAAAGAATTAAAACATTTCAGGTATATCAAAACCAGGATTAGAAGACCTTATTACATCGTATCATGTGCCTGTATAAGCAAGCAAACAAACTATACAATACATTACGTGTAATGTATAGTCTAGAAGCCAAGGGTTATAAACATGGGCAGATAATTACACGACCAAGACTGATTTGTTGAGGCTTTGCACTACATTGAGGAATGATTTAATAAAGGTGAACACAATGGAGCGGATGCAGTATTGGTCGCAAAATGGGAGTAAATTATTCTTAAAGAAAAAAGAGCTCAGAAAAATAGTGTGTTTCCAAATGCAGAGCTGTACACATCGCTATATGCGCCCATCTCCGCATCAGTAGCATATGCGCCTGGTTTACAGCAAGTCATCAGCGATTTGCACCTATCCCATAGTAGGGTCAAAAGATACACCTCCTAACAGAAGTATATGCCTGTTTCTGCAGGCCTTCATGAGTCAAATTTGCATAAACAGGCCTTATTTTCTGGTGGAAACTCAGGTTCTTTCAGATTGCAATGAGTTAAAGACTTGTGACCACAAAATTCAAATGTTAATCTTTTATTGCAAACCAGTTAAAAAGAAAGTAGTAATAATACTTAGCTTCCAATAGTATTCTTAGCAATATGTTCAATCAACCGCTATTTCCGAAATATGAAACAAACGGACACCGCTACATATGGTCCAGGAAGAGGCACCGCATGTCGCAGCAACCCAGCTTTTATAGATAGATAACTAAGGATGCCGGATATCACTAACATATAAAGTATAAACATGATTCAGAACTTCTTATTGGTACAGCAATGAGCATTAAACAATTTTAAAAAATTAATTCACGCAGGTGCAATAGCATTGAAGCAAAAACAAGAGCTTTGGTTAACCTCAGATACTCTTGTATCACGGGACTTTCCATTACTTTCTGTATATGCACAGTTAGGACTGGGACAATGCCTAACTGACACTCCCCCGGTCTTGCATTAGTTACTTCAGCATTTCATTATACACACATAAAAGTACAAGAACAGTAAAATGGAGTTCAGCAGCCATTTTGCTTGACCTGTCACACCCTTACTGTACTTGCCCATTGTTAGGACACCCCTTCCCTTCCCCATCCCTCCAGAAGCAGACAGGTATAAGTGCAAGTCTGCATAGACGAATATGGGTGAGACAACTTTCTGGGCATGCACAGAGCAATTTCACACAAGATACACTACGGAAATTGTAATGTAGTAAGTGCCTGTATTTACACCCCAAAATGTTTTATTTCATTGATGAAGTTCAGAGGAACACAGAGATAGCCATGTATTAAACAGAAATATTCCATTGTCAGCCACATACTGCTCAGAGTTCCCACATTTGTCATTCTTCCCTACTCCATCACTTACCTGGAAATAGGTCCTCTTCACATACTCCTGACACCTCCACATTACTGTCTAAATGAACTGGGATTACTTCGTGCCAAAACAGCTTAGAGGAATCTGTTAAGGACAATGTATATGTGATCCTCAACTACTAGAACCGCTTCTCAAGATGTCCATCTATAGCAGTACCCTTTCTGAGGAACTTGATATGTTCCACAGTACTCAGTTGCCCCCAGGACTAAAGCTCGGATAGTAGTAGTAGTTTTTGATTTACAATTGGGAGTGAACAGAAAATGATAGGAGGTAGTGAGCAACCAGATGACATAGTGATGCAAACTGAGAATTAGACAGGCAGAGGTTAATGCAAACAACAGACAGGCCAAGGTCAGGAGTATGAGAAGTCAGCAGATCCATTTAACAAGTCAGGAGTAGAGAAGACAGCAGAATCCTTTAAACCAGGTCAAATACTGAGAACAGAACAGGTCAGGGTACAAGGCACACTAGGTCAAAAATAAAATATCAACAGCATTGGTATGAAGCCAGAAAGAGGTTTATAAAGGCAGCAGCAGCAGCAATCAGAACTGCAGGGTAATTAGCTGCATGAGTGTTGTACTAATTGTACAGCTGACGCTGCTAGACTGAGAGCTGAAGAGAGCTTGGTTGTTATTTATCTAGCAACCAGCTGAATCAATGAGGCGCTGGCTGCATGAGCTGAGAAGGTGCTAATGTGGTTGTTAAGCAACAGTCTGGAGTGCAGCGACAAGCATAACTACTGCTGCTTAGCAAGGAGAATGCTGACAACCGATTGGACATGTTTGGAGACTACCGCATAACAAACATATGAGGGCATATACTGTAATTGGATATCAGGTGGCAATACCGGTTACATAATCTGACAGGATCAAAGGTTCCTACAATAGAGTGCAATCCATAATCACTTGACAGGGGAAAGACATAAGTATGCATCGGGTATCCACAGTTGATCACATAGCACGTCAAGATGCAACTCGCAGCTACCTGACAGAGAGAGAGGACAGCGGCCCCTGTT
The DNA here is from genome assembly GCF_038048845.1 of Mixophyes fleayi. Lineage (NCBI taxonomy): Eukaryota > Metazoa > Chordata > Amphibia > Anura > Limnodynastidae > Mixophyes > Mixophyes fleayi. The sequence continues at coordinate 202,557,156 of NC_134407.1, read as the reverse complement.
GCTAGGCAACTTATCCATCATGCTAGAGTGACCACAATGTTTTTTAACAGAAACATTGAGAGACAGTTGGGTTTTGAGCATATGTATAATTATATTACCACAAAACCCGATGACATAATACCTAATCACCATGTTTCTGTTATGTGAAATGTTTTATGTAATTGTTTATTCAAACAGTAAATGTTATTTTACTGCATATTTTGAACGGACATATTTCTTTTAGATTATAGTAAAGTCCCGTTGAATGAATGGACAGAAGACCATGTTGCTCAGTGGCTTCAATCAATACTTATTAATAAGAAGTATATTGACAAGCTGATTGAAGAGGAAATATATGGGCCAGGACTAAAAGTAATTGATGAAGAGTTTTTAAGCAAAAACATTGACATGAAACAAGGTCCAATCAGTTTATTTATAAAAAAGAGAGATGAGTTACTTTTAAAACATTATGATGCTACAGCTGGTTTGACTGAGACACATAATAATGCTATAGCTGGTTTGACTGAGACACATAATTCTACAACTGGTTTGACTGAAACGCATAATAATGTTACAACTGGTTTGACTGAGACACATAATAATGCTACAACTGGTTTGACTGGAAAAAATTCACAGGACAAATCTGGCCAAAATGTCCCTAAAAACTATCAATGTACACTGGAAACAAGAGGTACTGGTCATCCTGAAGGACCTGAAATCACAATCCAAACAGAAAAGAGACAGCTCAGTACAAATACTGAATTTCTCAAATCTGACCAAACCCAGTCCTTAAGTAAGACACAAGACAAAGTGACTTCTGAAAATAAATACAAGTCTGAGAAAAACATGCCCAGAATAAAATCCGAATCTATATCTGTTGCTAATTTCCGACCGTTTGATAAAGAAGTAAAAGATTTCAAGTATAAAAAAAATGAAGTCCTTCCACCGGAAACGGGAGTAGAAGACCTTATTGTACCATGTCATGAATACAAGTCATTAGATAATGCCGCAAAGTTGGATCGAGTCAGACTTCAGGCAAAATTTGCTTATGAGCTGATCAGATTTGCTTCTGCCTGTATGAACATGCGAACAAATGGTACAATACATTTTGGTGTAATGGACAGTGTAGAAGGCAAGGGGTATAAACATGGGCAGATAATTGGCATCCCGGTACATGACCATGACTGGTATGTTGATGCTTTAGACTACATTGAGAAATGCTTTAATAAGGGTGAACACAATGCAGCAAGGGCCTGCATTCGCCAGCCAAAATTTATTGAGGTCATTGATAAAAATTCAGAGGAACAACGTTTTATTGTTGAAGTTGACATTGTGCCTCATTCAAGCTCTGTAAGAGGAAAAGTCTTACAAGTAACTTTACCAAAGTTCAATGAAAAAAGCAATAAGGTTAGCCAAGAAAAGAAAGCATATTATCGTAGAGTAGGAGCAAAGTCCGAAATTGTTTCAGAAGACGATATTGTACTGTTTATCCAGGGACTACAAGAAGTTGATGCAAGAAGAGAGAAAGCAGAATCAAATTCTACATGTGAAATCTCAGCACCGAAAAACCTTACAAACAAAATAGATTTACTAACAGGAGGTAAAGAATATATGGATGAAACACTATGGTACATACTGGTTACCAATAAATGTGAATCTCACCACTTGACAAATTTCAACTTCCTTATGCGTTTAAAAATTTTTTGCGTGTTTGACTTTGATGCCAACTCTGATAAGACAGGACTATGTTCCAAATACAAAGAACACCATGCGAGGAACATCCATTCGTTAACTGACTATGCTAAAGAGAGTGGGATGAGCATGAGTGACCTAAGAAAGTCCCTAGGGCTCTTTGATCAGACCAGCTGGATATTTTGCAATGGAAATAGCAATTATCGAGGGGGAGATGAACCATTAGATGAAAATACTTGGATCAAGACTAAAAAAAAGCATCTAATAAAAGCAGTTTCTTTAATTTGTGATGAGATTTTCCCCAGAGGATCTCTTGTTGTTGTTTTTTTGTTGCTGTCTCCAGTGGAAAAACCAATTGTGGATACTTTCCATGTCTTTTATGAACAGATGAGTGGTATGGAGGATATAATTTGTATTGCAGAAAATAAAGAATATTATGAAAAATGGGCCAACCTTGCTCAAGCATCTTGTGACATAGGAATGCTGGAACAGAGAAGTATTGCTGGTGTACAGTTGAGCCACATCAATTCTACAATTCAAAGTAAGTTCTATGTAGGGAATTCTGTTAGGAACTTGCCAGTTTCATCTAAAGGACTATGTGTGCTTGAAACACCTGCCGAGGAAAGAATGCACTCACTAGAAATACTGTGTGTGAATGAATGTAATGATACAAATCTAGACCTTCTGAGTAAGGAGGAAGTGAAGGAATTGGAAGGTACTTTCTATCGTGGTGGTAAGATCAGCTGGAAACATTTGTGGCTTGCAGAACAGAAAATATGTGGAGATTTTATAGAGCGAGATGCATGTAATAAACTCCAACAAATTTTAAATGGAATTCTACACGAGAACACCGTTAAGCTTCCAGTTGCCAGAATGAAAATTTTTCACCATCCGGGGAGCGGAGGAAGTACAGTAGCTCGGCAAGTCATGTGGAAAAACAGAAACATTTTAAGATGTGCCATTGTCAAGTCATCCTACCTCTTTTCAACAGTAAGTCAGCATGCTGTAAAACTTAGAGCGTATGATGAGAACAATGTCAATCTGTGCCTGCCTGTTCTTCTACTTGTTGAAGACTGTGAAGAAGATTATCTTGATGACTTGAGACATGATTTAACTGAAGCCATGGTGTTTAAGAAAATAGTTTGTTCAAAACCATGTTTTATTTTGATGAGCTGTAAGCGATCAAATGCCCCAGAAGATCTTTTCAAAACATCACCTTCTGATACAGTTGTAATCACTCATAAGCTTAGTCCAAGAGAAAAAAATGATTTTTCAACGAAAGCAAATGAACTGGAAAAAAAGTTTCCAAGTCCAGAATTAATACTTACCTTTGTTCTAATGAGTCGTGAATTTGATGAACAATATGTGAAAGACTTTGTGCAGAATGTTATGAAAGGAATTGATCAGTCATCAGATGTAACCAGGTTAATGAGGTATGTCGCATTACTCAATTGCTATGTTCAAAATTCATACATTTCTGTGTCACATTGTGAAGCTTACCTTGGTCTTTTTTTTAATCAAGAAGATCATCATCAAACAATAAGGGAGCACAATTTTAAAAGTTACCTTTTTAAAAGTACACAAGCAAGACTTCTATTAATTGAGCTGAGGGAAAAAACTACTTGGATCTCTTCCATTCATATTATTCATCCACTAGTTGCTAAAGAAGTGTTAAATCAGCTTACAGTACTTCGTCCTCAAAGTGAAATTGCTAAAGATCTTCTTGAGGAGAAAGTTCTTCTCCAGCACAGATTTGGCCGAGATGAGTTCATAAAATTTATTCGAGACTTGTTTTTAAGACGTTACAGAAAAAGCAGAGGAGACAGTGTTGACACTTTCTTTTCACCCCTAATAGAACACGTTTGTGACATTGAAAATGATAAAGAGAAAGCAGTTATGCTTCTAAAAGCTGCATATGAACAATTTGACAAAAATCCCTTCCTTGCACAACAACTTGCTCGATTATACTATACACACGAGAAATTTGATGAAGCTAAAAAATGGGCAGAAACTGCTAAGTCACAGTTGCCAGACAATCCCCTTATAATTCACACAGAAGGTCAAGTCTACAAAAAACAGTTTAATGTGATTCTAGACAAAAAGAATAATCTTACTCCTGCAGAAGTTATTAAATTGATTGACATTGGTCTTAAATCTATGGAGTGTTTTAGAGTAGCACAAAAAGCTGCAAAATCTGAGGTAGATAGTATGAATAACTCTGGGTACACTGGAGAAGTTGATGTAGGATGCCGATTATTACAAATGCTTTCATCACAGCACGTGTTTTCCAAGAACAGTGGCACAGAAAATAAAGAACTTTTGAACTATCTTTGTACTGATTATATACCAGAGGATATTAAAGAGCCTTGGTTTAAACTTCATGGACGTTTAAAAGGATTGTACCAAAATATATATAATGCCTTGGAGTGGATTGCGGATGATGTGGGTTACTTTCAGTGTGAGAAAATAGACGATGGAGAGCAACCCAACAGAGTAGAGGAACATGTCTACAGTCCAAGGGCTTGGCTACTAAGAAAAACTAAGGTATTTGCAAAGTTTTTCAGCTCTGAGCTGTCATACACTGGTGCCGGACGTGAAAGTCAGTTGGTCCGAAAGATGAACATTTATAAACTTGGTGGTGGAAGCACAGCAACAATTATTTCTATTTTGTCTCATTTAAATGATGACAGATCAGCTAAAAAATTGGAAAATATTATAGATCTCTATCCTGCAGATGTGGCTCGAGAAGTTCTGGATGATGTTGGTCTTGCAAACTATATAATGTCACATATTGCATTAGGATGTGTATGTCCTAGTTCTTTAAAACTTTTACCATTCCAGGAACTACGTGAACTAAGTAAACGATTTCTAAACACAAAGAAACTATTTCCACCAAGTGCCTACCTCTTAATATTCTTGCTTTACTGGCCAGATGAAAATGTTGATGGAAAACCAGATGCAAATAAAGATATCATTTTAACAAATGCATTACAAACGGCAAAGTCTTTACATGGAAAAAGAATAAAAGATATTCCTGTCAGGAAGAAAAGAACAAATGTGCTTTTTTTTCTCGGGAAGGGATATGGACTTCAGAAGATCATGCAAAGGAGTAAGATTGAAAAGCAGATTGCAGGACCACTAAATGAAAAGAGGATGAAGTGGGACAATGATGTCCTATCGAAAACTGATAGTGTACATAGACTTTTAAGAAATGTCCCTGGATGGACAGAAAATGGAAAGTTATACGCCAGGGGACACTGCCAAAAAAACAAAATTGAAATCCTGACTATGAATGTTTCATCTGTACCTTATGGGAATGAAAATGTCACATTCAATTTGGGGTTTACATTCATTGGATATGTAGCCTACAATATACAAGTGGAAACAGAAGTCAAAGGCTGAGCATTCAATATTTCTGTGGATTTTTTTTTACAGCCCTTATATAAATGAAGTGAATCCAATAAAGTGTTTCATTCAAAATATTGCAGAGCTGTTTGGAAAGTGTTTCTACTCAAAGGATGGGTGGTCTTATAAATAAGTACCTTGGAAGTTATTAGTATGTTTGGTTTTTTTTTTGGGGGGGGGGGGAGGGGTTAAATATTTAAAATTGTTCTGTTGGCGAATAAACTATTTTAAGCTATAACCATTTATTTTGAAATTATTAAAATTATATATTCTTATTTCAGTAAATATTGTTAAATGTGCATGTTTTCAATAAAAATATATATTTAATATTTCTATTTATTTTCCAATATATTTGTCTTGCAAAACCATTTACATTAATTACCTACTAATGTTTCACTGTAAGAAATTAGATCTGACAGAGTGTTTGATCTGAAATTTGAAGATATGTATAAAGGAAAAATATGTCTTTCAACATTGCAGAAGAAAAAGCCATTTATTGTATTTTCTAGCTTATTCTTAGTACCAGAAAGCTGCCCTTGAAAGGAAGGTTTCATAGGCCCAAAGGTGTTCCCAAGTCCAGTGTTTGTCTCCATTTATTCTGGGTTTTTCCTTACTACTCTCTTCTGGTCTTTTTCCTTTGTCATGTCTAACCAGCTCTGTTTTAACCCCTTGACTTTTCGGTCTGGTTCTCCTTTGCTGACATGCTTTTCCTTTTTGTTTCACAGAATACAGTTCTTCTACTTGCCTTTAACGTCTTGACTCTACCAGTCTACCTATGGTTCCTCAATGTCTGACCAATTCTTAATTATTATCCTGCATGTTAAAGTGTTACAGAATGATCCAGCCAAAAACTGGAATGTATAGAGACAATCTGTATGTCCACTTACTGAAGTGGGCAGCACGGTGGTTGTGAGGCACTTCTGCCTCACAGCACTGGGGTCATGAGTTCAATTCCCGACCATGGCCTTATCTGTGTGGAGTTTGTATGTTCTCCCCATGTTTGCGTGGGTTTCCTCTGGGTGCTCCAGTTTCCTCCCACACTCCAAAAACATACTGGTAGGTTAATTGGCTGCTATCAAATTGATCCTAGTCTCTCTCTCTCTCTGTCTGTCTCTCTATGTGTGTTAGGAAATTTAGACTGTAAGTTCCTGATGGGACAGGGATTGATGTCAGTGAGTTCTCTGTACAGTGCTGCGGAATTAGTAGCACTATATAAATAGCTGATGATGATGTGCCATCTGCACTGTACTGTTCTGCTCATTATTCCTACATTTCCATAATATTCTAGATTCCCTACCTGCTTATTGTGACCTCTCAACCATGTTACAAAGTCTTTGATACATACTCTTTCCTAATTGTCTGCAAATCTGTAATAAACCTTTGGCACAAGTGCTAGGAAGGCTACCAGTTTGGAGAAGAGTACATTACATTATTTGATGATAATATTAAGTTCTTCAGTTTGAAGATATCTCTTTTTTTGTATTACACACTGAAGTTTCTCAGCATTGCTGTTGGAATCTTACCATTAGTGAGATTTCTTTTCTTTCTGTACTCTTTCACAGTGACCAAAAGATGAGTTCACAGATTCAGTTTCTTGATTCCTGACTTTCTGAGACCTTTGAGGTCATTAAACATTCAGAACCAAATAATACTCTTGTTGATATTGTTTTAATGTGAAAAGTATAGCCTTGAGCGGCACAGCTTGGGTGCCATCATTGGACGGTCACAATCTCTGGGAGCTACGCATAAAGAGACCCTCATTACTCCAGTTTCTTACGTCTCCTTTTCATCTATCGCACCCTCACTTGCTGAGCATTAGTCCAAGCATCCGTGGAGACCGGCCAAGCCCCGAACGGCACAGTACAGAGCTGGTCCCAACCACCCGACTGTGAGCGTGGCCTACTACCGGCGATATCCCTGGGGCTGGTCCCCTTTTACTCATATGTCACATCACTCTGGGACCCTTTGCGAATAGACTCTGATGGGGCTTAGCTCCCCCTGCCTGTCTTGGTCCGTCGCTGTCTCATAGGCCTCATTTCATCTCCTGTGCGGCCAAGCGATCTCCTTTGGACCTGCCTAGTTCAGGACTGATTGTGCCACTTAGGGTGCCCCCCCGGAGCAGTTTTGCCTACCTGATCTGGCTAAGAGGCGCTCGGACCCCTGCACATCTCCTTTGCTGACTGCGGCCTACATCCGGCTGCACAGCTTCAGCCTCAAGTGACGCCTGCACCACACCTGACGGACTTCCAGTTTCACCACTGGACTTTTGGTTTTCACTTGCTCCAGACCGCAGTACCAGCAGCCAGCACAAAGGTAAGCTGAAGAGGCAGTTGTCTTCCATCCGTCAATTGGGCTCACCCTCCCTACTCCTGGCAAACTTATGGACTTTGAGCTTCTCCCACCACAGACCATGATTGTTCTCTCGGCTGTTTTAGGTGTGCGGTGACCTGGACAGAGTTCCCATTGCCTGCTTGTCCAGCTACCAGAAACCTGAACTTATTCATATCTGCCATCATCACACCAGCCAGCGGTGAAGATACCTGTGGTCCCTGTCCGTCTGCACCACCTCTCCATCGCTCAGGTGTCCTCAGTATAGATCTGCTCTGATACCACCGAACTTGTATATCACTCTGCTGCACCAACTTATTTAACGTCCTGCAGCTTGACCATCACTCTCTCTTGCAGTCTCATACTTATTATGCTACTTGCTCTAAGCGACAGCTCGCTCTCACGATTTTAAGTCTTTCCCACACCCCTGGCCGGACCTCCCATGTTCCAATCCTCCTTGACTCGCAGGAGCGGTTTGTTCTCTAATCCCCCGTTTTGAAAGTACTTCACGTTTTCGAATTTCCATTCACTTTTTCTTTGTTCATTTTTGGCATCTGCTGCTCCCTAGGGCTCTCATAGCACATAAACAGAAAAAGCAATCACAACCGCAGACGCTCATTTTCTCTAGAAGCAGCAAGGCGTCCCCCTGCCCACCTCAACCCCAGCATTCCCGGGCTGTGACTATGAGCCTGAATCTTCACAGCCCACCATGGCTGAAGTTATGGAAAAAGTAAAGGCCATCATCCAATCAGAATTCTGAGCCTTGGTCACGGAACTGCACTCAGAAATTGCTGCTCTGGGTTCACGCACAGACTCCTTGGACAAAACGACTGATGAACTTTGCGCATTCCAGTTTCAAACTAACCAGAACCTAACTGCCCTTCGTAGTGAGTTGGGACTTTCTCAATGAACAATTTGAGGACCAAGAAAATCGATCCCGCCGCAACAATATAAGACTCAAAAATATCCCGGAGTCAAATACAGTGGACAATTTACCTTCCCATCTTCAAGGTCTCTTTTCTCCCCTGGTTTTCGACCTGCCTACCACTGACTTCCGGCTGGACCGCACACATCGGGCTCTCCAGCCCTAACTTCAGCCGCCTTTTCCTCCCCAGGACATTATAGTGCATTATTACTCAGAGAAGGAGAAGATTTTGCATGCTGCCTGCGACCTACAGACCATCTACTACTCTGAGACTATTCCTCTTCTCTTCCAGGACCTTTTGCCCATCATGCTTAAGAAGCGCCTTGACCTCAGTGAAATCATCCAATATTTACAGACTGCTGGTATCAGGTATCGCTGGGGTTTCCAATTCAGATCACTTTTACTCACAATAACCATACTCATTCACTCAAGACACCTACAAAAGTTCGAGAACTGCTCCAATCGCTGAAGCTTTCTAATCTTCTGGGAACGTCCTCGTCACAATCTTCTGTATCTAGGAAACGTCCACCGCAGGCAGAATGTTCTTTTTCTTAAGTGTTATCGTCATGATCTTTCTAATGTATATTGTTATTTGACCGTTGACATTTTTTCCACTTTACCCTTTTGTATATATTTTAAAATGCCATATTTTTCATAGTTTACTTTACATATGTTACAGTTCCGGTTACCTTAGTCAGTATTTTCGCAGGCCTTCCTAGGGCGCGGAGTCTAACGGCCCTCCCGGTCTTCACCAAGAACCACCGCAAGGCAGGATGGGTTTTGCTGCCGGAGAACCGCAGGTCGCGGCCCCCAGGTTAACCTACTGACATAAGGGGAGAGCTCTATGTGATGGACAGGCAGAGGCAAAATAGGACAGGCGAGTGCAAGTAAGCAAAGCACACTAACCGTGAGATCTGGAGGATGGTAGTCTGGAACGGAAGCTGGTTCGGTACACAGGAATCAGTCCAATGCGTAGTACTAGGGATGAGACCAGAGGATAGTCAGGAACACAGCCGGGTCGGTACACAGGAATCAGTCCAATACGCAGTGCCAGGGATGAAACCAAAGAATAGCCAGAAACACAGCCAGGTCGGTACACAGGAATCTGGAACAATGCAGGAGAACACACAATGCAGGAGAACACACGAGGCAGGAACACAGGGGACAGGAACACAGGAGAGGGAGCCAGAAGCAGGAAACACGTTGCTCTGACACAGATAGTGTGTCAGAGCAGTGCAGATATAGGATTTGAATTCCCCGCCCAGGAGTCACATGATAGCTGCCGAGACAAGCCCGGAAGTGCGGCAGAGCGAGCGGATGTAAGCGCTGACACCCACCCAGAAATCCTATGACAGCCGCCAGGACATCGCCGGAAGTGCGGCGGAGCGGGGCACAGGTAAGCGCCGTGACAACATACATGTCTCAGGTTTCTCTCTGTGATACTAGACACTTGAAAGACATGGTCAGCTTTGCTTCGTTCACCACACTCGGACCTTTGTGACCAATCTCTCCAAGTATCCGTGGGTACCGAGTCCCCCCCACTACATTTCCATGTTGACACCATGTGATTACCTTATGTTTATTGTAGTTATAAGCATGCTTTACGTATTGTTTTATTGTCCTTGTTCTCCTTCAGGCCTCTTCTGCCTTCTCACCCACATGGACCACACAGACTTCTCCTTTCTACATTACTTGCCTTTTTTTGGGATGCCACTGTCTCACGGGATGCCTGGGAATCAGGACTTGCTTGGCAATGTTTGTTCCTAACCCAGGCCTCTCGCTTTTTCCCATTGGACGTCTCTGGATACAGTGCCACTCTGGTCTACTTTATCTTCTCCCGTTGTGTAATTGTTCCATTAATATAATTGTTTCACCCTACTGGGGAAATTTCCTACTCCCGTTTCACTCTCTAGTACTTTCTACTGTCTTACCACTGCCACTCTCCCGGTCACTTGACCTGTCCTCTTCCTTTGGTTGCCCACTCCTCACCCCTGAAATGGCACCCAGAGGATACCCTCCTATTGAAATCTGACCAGGTGCCCTCTATTTTCAAGTGAATCAAGGAATTTGTCTTCCTAAACTCCACCCCGGACATCTACCCTGCTCTCCTCTGGATAACACATGGTGCGCCATGGACCTAACCTACATCTCCAATTTGCGCAGCACACCCACCATACTCCTAGCTTTGGACATGGAAAAAGCATTCGACATGGTGGGCTGCCCTTATATGCGACAAACTCTGGCAGTCATGGGCATGGGGGGTCCCTTCCTGCGAGGCGTTATGTCCCTATATTTCAATCCCACTACATTCTTTTTAGCCAATGGTTTTCAATCTCCCTCCTTTGCAATCCGAAACAGTACCCATCAGGTTTGCCTGCTTTCACCTCTCATTTTAACGTTCATGATCGAAGTCCTCAATAAAGCTCAATCCTAACATATCAGGAATCCGTATCGGCCCCTCAGAACATAACCGTTCCATGTACGTGTATGACATCCTCCTGTCCCTCACCAAACCCCTCATACCCCTCACTAACTTAATGACCTTACCCTCTTTGGTGACCTCTCCAACTACAAGATTAAATCTTCCAAACCAGAAATCCTTGACCTCAACATCCCCTGTGCACAGTTACAATGCCTCAAGTCCAACTTTGACTTTCGAAGGCAACCCCACAAATTAAAATATTTTTCCCTATGCAATCATCAAGTTCAAGCAAAGCAGAATTCTTGGTTATAATACGCCTAATTTCTCTTGTATAACTGTTATATTTGGTAATAAATACCATAGATTTATCAGAAACGACCTTATTAGGGCATGTGGTTAAAAGACAGTCCCTATCAGTGCCTAGGGCTTCAGTATATGCCCTTTGTACAATCGCCTCTGGGTAGCCTTGTTCGATGAAGGCTTCAAAGAGTTTGTCAGAGTGTTTGTTAAAATCTTTCAGATCCGTACAGTTTCTTCGCATTCGGAGGAACTGACTTTTGGGTATACTATTTTTCCAAGAATGAAGATGACTACTATTATATTGTACATATCTATGTGAGTCAACTGGTTTAGGTTAACTCTTTAGCTACAAGAGCAATGAGTGTGTGCAAATGGATAATTAAGGCATAGGTTTGTTACGGGCCTTATACATAGCTGTTGGCAGTTTGTGAAGAGGTGTGGAAGCAGGTGTCTGTGTTGGGAAAGGGATCAGTAAATCTGTAGCCTTAGAGAAAGACATGAGTGTGAGATTTGGACTGGGAATCCTGTGTGTTCCCTTACAGGAAGCTTCCAAGTCACAAGTGTGCAGAGGGTGGTTTGTGACAGATAAAGGGGATCAGAAGCGGTTTCCTGACAAAATAGAGGTGATATATTATGTGACTATTGGAATATATGAAAAGATATTTAATCATGGAGTAGCCAGAGGGGTCTATCCCAAACATTTGTTGGCAGCTTGTGGGATTTTTAGAGCATTAAGTGCTCGGTTTAAGTAATTTTTCCCTGCACTTAAGAACTAGTAGTATCCTTGTGAGGAATACAGCCATGTTCATAAGGACAAAACTCAATGCTTATTATTTTTTAAGACATATGTGCAAATCAGATCCATTTCCTTTTGTTTTTTTCTTTCCTATCTTTTATTTTGCAACGTAACTGAGGAGATGGCTGCGGAATATAAATGTATGACAAAAGAGGCGCTGATGGCACAATGTGAGGATGCAGTAATTCCCACTAGTTGCAAATAAATTCAAGGAGCAATTGATTGAAGCCCTCTTGCACAGAGATCAGTGCCAAGTTGGAGATGTGTCCCAGGAAGGGCACAGCTAGGATTCAGAAGATGGCTTGACTGTGGATATTCCTCAAAAGCAGGGACTATTAATTTCTGATGATTCTAATAGTTCATGTGTGGACACTGCTATGGACAATTATTTGCAAGCGACCCTAAAATTTTTGGGCCCAGCGGACATTGCAACCAAAATACAGTTTATACAGCATTACAAGCAGAAGGAAGTTGCCGACTATCAGGAGAGGTGCGCTTCAATGGAGACAGTGGAGCACCAGACAGAAAGGGAAGCCGCCGCGCAAGAGGAAGATAGGAGATACCAGCTGGAGCTTGCCAAGCTCCAACGTTAGCCATAAGCCAGAGAGGCTGGTATCAGCAAACCCCATCCAGAGAATTTCCCTGTTCTGGAAAAAGACATGGACTTGGATGCTTTTTGCGAGGATTTGAAAAGACTTGCCAACAGTATGGACTGCCCAAAGATAAGTGGGCACAGTATTTAACCCCTGGTTTGGGAGGGTAAGTATTAGAGGCCTTTGCCTCTTAATCTCCATCCATCTCAGGTGAAAGATGTGCAATCAAAAGTGCCCTGATGCAGTGCTTTATTACTACCCTGGAGGCGCACAGGCAAAAGTTCGTGATTTAAAACGCAGTGCCTCTGACACTTATTCAGGATTTGTGACCCAACTGTCTGCTTCTTAAAAACAGTGGATTGGAGGGTTAAAAATCACCACCTTTGATGTGCTGAAAGATTTAATGATCCAGGAACAGTTTCTCACTTTGTGCCCAGGTGATGTGAAGGAATGGGTAGTGGATCGGGACCCCGAATCATCTGCGGAGGCAGCTGGACTGGCTGACAAGTACACTGTCATTATCATCATCATCTATTTATATAGCGCCAACATATTCCGTAGCGCTTTACAATTGGGGACAAACATAGTAAACTAATAAACTGGGTAAAACAGACGAAGAGGTGAGAAGGCCCTGCTCGCAAGTTTACAATCTATGTCACCCAGGCACCTGCATCTTGAAGAGGGACTTTTGCGCCAGGGCAATCTGCCTGGAAAGGGGGACGGCCAGGAGGACCAACGCCACCATCCACTATTTCTTCATCTTTTGGGAGGGTTGGGGCAAAGCCTGTTTTGGGAGACACCCGCCGATGTTTTGTGTGCAACCAGGTGGGACACATTAGTACCATCTATCCAGAAATGAAGAACACTTCACCCTCCTCAGGGGAGGTACCTCCCCTGCAATCTTCTCCAGCTGTCCTTTGTGTTGCTGGACCACAAGGGAGCAAGGAGGACAACCTACAAGCAGTCACTGTGGGTAACAAGGTAACTGTGGGGTTAAGAGAAACGGGTGCTGATGTTACTCTTGTTTGTTCAGAACTGGTGGGGTTAGAGGACTTCATTCCAGGAAAATGTATTTCTGTGCAAAGGGTGGATGGAATTCACCTTATTGTGCCTATGGCCAAGGTTTACCTCTCTCAGGTAAGAATCTGTGATAGCGACTCACGCGATTCCCTTGTTTGACCAGGTTCTACACTGCCCAAGTATCACACGTCTATTGACCTCCACAAACAATAACATACACATCCATGTCAATTGCTAAACCCCCACAGTTCTGTTATCAATCCCATTTGAGAAGGTGACTTGTGGAAAACCGAATTTAGGACTCACACTTGACATTATGAGTATCTTGTCATGCCTTTTGGGTTGAGTAATTCACAGGCGTTTTTTTCAGTATCTGAACAACAATTTTCTTAATGATTTTCTAGGCAAATTCGTGGTTGTTTACCCTGATAGCATCCTGCTTTACACCAAAACAGTAGAATAACATCATGTTCATGTAAGGCAGGTGTTGCAGAAGCTTTGTGAAAATCTCTTATATGCCAACCTAGAAAAATGTGAATTCAATAAGCCCCAAGTCACATTCCTAGGATATATAATTTCTTCAATGAGATTCACTTTGGACTTAGATAAAGTGATTGTGATTACAGACTGGGCAAGACCCACTAACTTGACCTGTTAGCACCAGGAACAAAAAAAATATTTTTACAACTATTAAACAATTACTATTACCCCACACCCAGGGTGTGGGTAGAGCTCTAGGGCTATGGTGGAAAAACCATTAGCCTGGGAGTTCGACAATAAAATCCATAGAAACATGTGTCATAGGAACACTTGGAATAGGTATAGGTTCAAGAGGACACATCGGTTGATTGCTCAAGGATTTGTTACTTGCACAGCTAGCACAGTCTTTAATATGCTCACAAGTATCCTTCTTGAGAGATGGCGACAATACAGAACGCAGTAATAAGTGATGGCAAGTAAATTGGCTGGTATATCAGCAGGAGCCTGAGCATGATCTGAGTGGCATTGGATAGATAAATCTTTTAGCCTGGCCAACTATTATTTTGATAGCAGGTATGATGGATACTGCTATTGGATTCAGAATGTTGAGGAAGAAAACTCCTGGATAGTGCATTGGGTTGAATATGAAAAGTGGAAAGTCAAATATCGATACCATAATGGCGATAGTCATAATGTCAATACAGTTATAATGTTGAAAGTCATAATGTATACAGGTTCATAATGTCGACACATGTAAAATGGCAGACAGAAATCACTAAAAATAAAACAGCAATACATAACAAAAAAAACACAGGCTGCAATCAATGTAAAAGAAAAAAACAGCACACCCTTCCCCCCAGACAGCTTAACCAACCCTAGTGCTGCCAGCCTAGGCTGGTACTGGCAAAATCGAGAGGATAGTAAAATTGAGGGGACCCCACACTTTTTATTATCGGCACCAGCCTGGGCTGGTGGCACTATAGCAGGGAGGTGCAGCTGCAGCTTGGTGTCCACATGTCATTATGCCAAACCAGTCCCAGGCCGGTCAGCATATGTCTGGATTCCCTAGGGAGATCAGATTTAACCAGCCTTGTGCTGTGGTTCATGGACAGGTTCTCAAAAATGGCTCATTTTGTTCCATTGGTAGGATTACCCAAGCTTTTTGTTCAGAATATTGTTCATCTCAGGAAATTCCAGTAAATATTGTCTCACAGGCTCACAATTTTCTTGAGATTGTTTTGTTCGTCACTGGAAGTCAGTTTAAGTTTTTCCTCAGCATATCACCCACAGACCAATGGGCAGACAGAGCAGGGCAATCGGGTTTTGTAGCAATTCCTCAGGTTTTTTGTTTTTCAACATCATAACAACGGGATGGACCTCCTCCACTGAGCGGAGTTTGCCTACAACAATTTGCCATCTGTGGTTTCAGAACATTCTCCTTTCTTTTGTAATTTTAGATTTCATCCGAAATCATATCATTTTCCTCAGGAAAGAATTACTCCGAGATCCAAGGAGTTACGTCCTGTTTCAAGAAAATTTGGGGTAATGTAAAGGCTGTCCTCAAAAAAAGCTACTGGGCAAGCAAAAAACTATGTGGATAAACATAGATGAAAATGTAACCCTAAGTTTGCAGATACAGTGTGGATCTCAACAAAAAACATCAGACTCAAACAACCTTCTTACAAAATAGTATCTAGGCTTATTGGACCTTTTTAGGATTTTTTTTAAAAAAAAGTGTGTTTTGAACTCATGCTACCAGCTGCTCTCAGGATTCCTATAACTTCCCATTGTTCTCTCCTTAAACCTGTATTTAGATCCAGAACATTCATCAGTCAATCTAATTGTAAACATACTCCTGTGATTGTCACACACCAGGCTTTCAGGTCCTGTCACTTACCTCTCCGCTGTCTTTCCAAGCTGTCTCTGCGGTCCTCGGGCTCTGCTGGTTTCAGATCTCTGCAGGGTTCTGCCTAATCTGTCTCCACTCCAGAGATCCCTCCAGAATAAGGGAATGGGTGCTGCCATCTTGGATTCGGTCACGATTCCTCCCAGCCAATCAGGGGATAGCATCCTCCACTCCAGGTTTCCCTCCAAAACCATTTCCTGGGAGCTGCCATCTTGGATATGGTCATCTGACCCATCTTAGCTACACAGAGTGCTGCTTCTGCCCAGCTGACCGCAGTCTCCAGTAGGGAATCATCAACTACCTGTTGCCAGTGCAACGTTATTTCAAACAACAACCTGGTTCCCAGCAGTTTGCAATCCTTTCTGTTGTTCCAGTTCAGAGAGTGCGGTCTGCATTCCGGCTCCAGTCCGGTTCCACCATTACCGGTTCCGTTCCAGTTCCTGCAAGGAAATACGTGCAGTTGTCATTGCTTTGCACAAAAGGGCTTTACAGGCAAGGATATTGCTGCTAGTAAGATTGCAACTAAATCAACCTGTCACGCGCCGGTCCCTTAGATAGGTGCCGGCATTGTGACTTTTTTCCTATGAACTATGTTTTGGACTTGTTCCCACTCAGAGACACTACTTTCATACAGGTGCTGCTGGTTGCATGATCAGGACCTCCTCCCTGATTTTTATTGGTCCTGAGTACTATTTAAACTACCCATGACCTTTGGGTTATTGCCTGTTCTTCGTGTTACTCAGATTGCCTGGCTCCTGGTTACCATTACCTGTCCCTCTGTTTGGGCCTCCTGAGTCTATTGTTGCAGTTACCTTCCGGCTGGACTTACCTAATTCATCGTTGCACTTGGTATCTGTAGTTCCACGCTGTGCACAGAGTCTGCTGCTGCTGTTACCTGCTAGCTGGACTTCCGCTTATGACATCCTTGCATCTGGTACCTGTAGTTCTACAATGCCAAATCTACTATCATGGATGTCTGCTGATTGAACTTTTGCTTTTACATCTATGCATCTGGTACCTGTAGTCCTCTGTTGTCCGCTGAACTTTACCGCTGTCAAGCTTACAGATTGGAAACATCTTCCGTGAGTTGATCGCTGCATATTCAAGTTGATTCTATGCACCTGTGCTGTATGTTCAAGCTGGCTCCTGTTAAAGAGACTCTCCTGTGATTCTGCTTGCTGTCCTACTGTGACTATGTTCCATAGCGAGCTTGCTATTAAGTTTACTACTATTGAACTTCTTCCCGTGAAGTTTTGCTATATTTTAAGATATCTCTGTATTGGATTGTTGCTGGAAGATATTAGCCTTACGGGGCGGCACGCGGCTGGGTTTCTTTGCTTTTCTAAATACTTCTAAGTAACGGACTGTTTAAAGGGCTCTCTGCTCTTTGTGATCATATTGGGATCGATATATATATTGTCCAAGAATTATCGTGATACCTGTGACCACCTGCTATGTGAATTATACTACCATTATACTACTGTTATTAACACATTAATCCACTTTCATCTGCCGTGTGTCACATCTCCGGATTCACGTATTCTTTATTTGCCATCTTCATGTCTGGACTATTCTCTATTCATCCCATAACAGTTGCTCAGAGTTACTAACAAACTGAAGTATATATTGTGAATTGCATTCTGTTTGTATTCCATTGCCATGTGTGCTTTTCCATGTTATATATATATATATATATATATTCTTCCATTGCCATTATACCATCAGCATATATATCTGTTGTGTCATCAAGCAATATATCCTTCAATTTTATCATCTCTCCAGTGTCTTATTGCTACTGATATTCAGCCTGAGTGTTGCCTCCACTATCCTCTGTCACTTTTGAGGTAGATCATCATAGACAGAGGCAAGGGATCATTAAAAAAACTACTCAAATCGTGACAGTAAGAACGGTCTCAATGTCTGATCCCACGGTGGAGTTCTCTGCAAGAGATATGCTACAACATCTTATTGCTCGAGTTGAGCAACAGGACAACACACAGCGTCAGTTGCTACAAAGTCTTCAGACACTTGCTGGTCGTGTGGATACACTTCAAGCAATTCAACCAACAGTACAAGTCTTTACTCCTGAGCAATCGTCAGAACATCAGGCCTCCCTTGTGACTTCCTCAACGCTCAGATTACCCACTCCAGCCAAGTTTGATGGGGACCCAAAATTTTGTCGTGGCTTTCTTAATCAGTGTTCAATTCAGTTTGAGCTTCAACCACAGAATTATCCTACTGATAGGTCTAAAGTTGCATTTGTGGTCTCTCTACTAAGTGGCCAAGCCTTAGCCTGGGCTTCCCCACTGTGGGAGAGGGGTGATCCACTTCTTTTTGATTATGCCTCCTTTTTGTTGACTTTTCATCGGATTTTTGATGAACCTGGGCGGCTCTCCTCTGCCTCCACGGCTATACTTCGTTTACGTCAAGGAAATAATTCAGTAGCGCAATATGTCATTGAATTTCGTACATTATCTTCTGAATTGTCATGGAATGATGAAGCTTTGGTGGCTGCATTCTGGCAGGGGCTATCTGATCGTGTTAAAGATGTTTTGGCTTCCCATGAAATTCCTACCTCTTTGGAGGCTATCATTTCATTATGTAACAAAGTGGACTTACGTTTCAGAGAAAGAACTGTGGAGAAAGAGGTGGCTCATCGCCAAAGTTATAGACCAGCTTTATACCCTGTATCACATTCTTCAACATCTGATGAGTCTATGCAAATTGGGAGATCTCGTTTGACCCTAGAGGAATGTGATAGGAGACGTCGGGACAAGTTATGTATTTATTGTGGTGACGCAGGTCACTTTTTGAATTCTTGTGGTAAGAGATCGGGAAACGCCAAACCCTAATCTGTTCTGGGGAGGTCAGATTGGGGCCTAAGAAAGTCTCCTCATCTATTGCTTGTATTCTCCCTGTGTCCTTGTTGGATAATTCAATGACTTATACCACTCAAGCTTTATTAGACTCTGGTGCGGCTGGAAACTTTATTTCTCAGACTTTAGTTGATAAATGGTTAATTCCATTTGTTTCTTTGAAGATCCCAATGTCCATTACAGCCATTGATGGATCGCAGCTTTCTCAAGGAATAATTCGCACTCGGACCAAGTCTATTTTTCTTCATGTTGGTGTTTGACATTCTGGAAAAAATTCTTTTTTGATTTTGCCTTGTACTACTTCCTTCTCCAATTATTTTGGGCCTTCCCTGGCTCCAATTACATTCTCCACAATTGGATTGGAAGACTGCTGAGGTCCTATCTTGGGGTTCTCATTGCCATTCTGGATGTTTAACTAAGGTGAAACCACTTCGTTCTTCTGAAATTGCTATGTCTCTGGAATCTTCTGCAATAACTCCTCAATATCAATCATTTGCTGACATCTTTGATAAAGTTTGTGCAGAGATCCTTCCACCTCATCGTCCATGGGATTGCCCTATAGAGTTGTTACCTGATAAAATTCTACCTAGAGGTCGAGTTTATCCTCGCTCTCAACCAGAGACTGAAGCCATGTCTGTCTATGTTAAAGAAAATCTACAAAGAGGCTTTATTAGACCATCGGTCTCTCCAGCTGGGGCCGGTTTCTTTTTTGTGAAGGACGGTTCGCTTCGTCCTTGCATTGACTATCGTGGACTTAATTTAATAACTATTAAGAATCGTTACCCTATTCCATTGATCACTGAGTTATTTGATCAAATTAAAGGTGCTAAAATCTTTACCAAACTGGATCTCAGAGGGGCTTATAATTTAATTCGTATTCGGTCTGGAGATGAGTGGAAAACTGCTTTTAATACCCGTGATGGCCATTACGAATATTTGGTAATGCCCTTTGGACTTTCTAATGGTCCTGCAGTGTTTCAAAGTTTTATTAATGAGATATTTCGAGATCTTTTGTATTTTTATGTTGTTGTATATTTGGACGATATCCTCATTTTTTCTGAAACCTTGGACATTCATAGGAGACATGTGGCTGAAGTTTTGACTAGACTTCGCAGAAATCATCTTTATTGTAAGCTGGAGAAATGTTCCTTTCAAGCAGCTTCTATGCCCTTTTTAGGATTCATTATTTCCGGTTCAGGCCTTCAAATGGACCCAGAAAAGCTTCAATCTATTCTAAATTGGCCACTTCCAACTACTCTCAAGACTATTCAACGTTTTTTGGGCTTTGCAAGTTATTATAGACAGTTTATTTTGAACTATTCTAGTATTGTGGCTCCCATTACAGCTTTGACTAGAAAAGGAGCAAATCCGAAAAAATGGCCAGAAGAGGCCTTAAAGGCTTTTTCCTATCTCAAGGAAGCCTTCTCCTCAGCACCTATTCTTCAGCAACCAAATCTGTCTTTGCCTTTTTTCGTGGAAGTAGATGTATCGGCAGTTGGAGTTGGAGCAGTCCTTTCCCAGCGATCGTCTACCAGTCCTTTGTTGCCTCGTGCTTTTTTTTCTCTGAGATTTTTGCCAGCAGAACAGAATTATGCGATAGGAGATAAAGTTATTGGCAATGAAGTTGGCATTAGCTGAGTCGCGATATTTGTTGGAGGGAGCTCAACATGTGGTGACCATTTTTACGGATCATAAGAATCTTTTGTATTTACAGACGGCACAGTGTCTTAACCCTCGTCAGGCTCGATGGTCCCTCTTTTTCTCTCGTTTTAACCTTCATGTCACCTTTAAACCGGGACATTTAAATAAAAGAGCGGATGCCTTGTCTCGAGCTTTTGATACTTCATCTGATTTGGATTAATTTACTAATCATTCCATCTTGGATCCCAAGTGTTTGCAAGTGTCTACAGTTTCTCCATCTACTCCTCCTGGCAAGTCCTTTGTTCCTAAAACACTCCGGAAGAGACTATTGCGTTGGTATCATGCTTCTAAATTTTCTGGTCATGCAGGATTTTTGAAGACTTATGAACTGATCTCTCGCTCCTATTGGTGGCCAATTCTTCGTACTGGTGTTAAAGAATTTGTGGCTGCTTGTGATGTTTGTGCTCAGCATAAATCTTGCCGTTTGGCTCCTATGGGACCGTTACTGCCATTGTCAATTCCTTCTAAACCATGGACTCACATCAGCATGGATTTTATAACTGATCTTCCTACTAGCAAGGGTCATAATACCATCTGGGTCGTGGTAGACCGTTTTTCAAAAATGGCTCATTTTGTTCCACTTGTAGGTCTGCCATCTTCTTCAGTTTTGGCTCAACATTTTATTTGGGAAATATTCCGGTTACATGGCTGCCCTCAAGAGATCGTTTCGGATAGAGGAGTACAATTTACTTCAAAGTTTTGGCGAGCCTTGTGTAAAGCATTGGGAGTCCAGCTTAACTTCTCTTCAGGACAGTTCGGCACTTTTGCGGAAGTTTCATATTAAGTTTCCACAGAAAATCATCGCTAAGTGTCCACTGGTCACTTTTAAAAAGGGGGGTACTGTCACGCGCCGGTCCCTTAGATAGGTGCCGGCATTGTGACTTTTTTCCTATGAACTATGTTTTGGACTTGTTCCCACTCAGAGACACTACTTTCATACAGGTGCTGCTGGTTGCGTGATCAGGACCTCCTCCCTGATTCTCATTGGTCCTGAGTACTATTTAAACTACCCATAACCTTTGGGTCATTGCCTGTTCTTCATGTTACTCAGATTGCCTGGCTCCTGGTTACCATTACCTGTCCCTCTGTTTGGGCCTCCTGAGTCTATTGTTGCTGTTACCTGCCGGCTGGACTTACCTAATTCATCTCTCCAGTGTCTTATTACTACTGATATTCAGCCTGAGTGTTGCCTCCACTATCCTCTGTCACTTTTGAGGTAGATCATCATAGACAGAGGCAAGGGACCATTAAAAAACTACTCAAATCGTGACACAACCATTTATCGGATCAAGAACTTCAAGGAGAAAGGTTCAATAGTTGTGAAGAAGGCTTCAGGGTACCCCAAAACGTCCAGCAAGCGCCAGCACCGTCTCCTAAAGTTGATTTATCTGCTGGATTGGGGCACCACCAGTGTGGAGCTTGCTCAGGAATGGCAGCAGGCAGGTGTGCTTCCGCACGCAGAGTGAGGAGAAGACTTTTGGAGGATGGCCTGGTGTCAAGAAGGCCAGCAAAGAATCCACTTTTCTCCAGGAAAAACATCAGGAACAGACTGATATTCTAGAAAAGGTAAAAGGAATTGGAATGCTGAGGACAGTGGTAAAGTCATTTTCTCTGATGAATCCACTTTCAGATTGTTTGAGGCATCTGGAAAAATGCTTCTCAGCCAAGAGAGTGGGCTCTCTCAGAATTTTGCCTAAGAACTTAGCCAGGAATAAAGAATGGTACCAAAATATCCTCCAAGAACATCTCCCAACATCCAAGAACAGTTTGGTAATGAACAATGCCTTTTCCATCATGATGGAGCACCTTGCCATAAGGCAAAAGTGATAACTAAGTGGCTCGGGGATCAAAACATTAAAATTTTGGGTCCATGGCCAGGAAACTCGCCAATCCCATTGCGAACTTGTGGTCAATTCTCAAGAGGCGAGTGGTCAAACAAAAACTCACAAATTCTGACAAAACATTTATTAGGCAAGAATGGGTGGCCACATACTAAATGTGAGAATTGCAGAGATCTTCAAAAAGGGTCCACACTGCAAATCTTGTCTCTTTGCATAAACTTAATGTAATGGTCAATAAAAGCCTTTGACACGTATGAAATGCTTGTAATTTTACTTCAGTATACCATAGCAACATCTGACAAAACAGGTTGAAAAACACTGAAACAGCAAACTTTGTGAAAACCAATAATTCTCCAAACTTTTGGCCATGACTGTACATGCAAAGGACTATAATCAGGCCACCCAGCTTTGTGTACGTAGTCACCAGCCTAACTCCAGAGACACAACCCAGTCTGGGTATGGACAGATTCTCAGGCGTGACAGTGATCATTGATGGGCATCAGGAATATGTCATTGTAAAAATATAAGTATCTAAGTTTTATTCAAGGTCAAGTCCACTACTTGGCTCATTGGAAGGGCTATGGTCCAGAAGAAAGATCTTGGATTCCAACCACAAATCTACATGCCAATAGACTCATTGGGGCATATTCAAATGTCGGCAGAAACGCCAAAAATGTCACGCTCCGCGTACTATTACCATTATTACGGTAATAGTGCACGTAAAAAACGTTATTACGGTAGTTTTCTTGCTGGATTTCAGCCCGCAGCTCCCTGAGCCGCAAGCTGAAATCCAGCTTACTATTACCATAATAACGGTAATAAGTTTTAACGTGGCGGAATATTCAAACAATTGAATATGCCCCATTAAATTTACACAAAACCACCGTTATTGTGGTCACTTGACCCCTCCTCAAAAGGGAGTACTCTTAGAATCCATGGCAGGTGCTGCTCTCAGAACTAGATCTTTGATTCTTCACAGCTGTGCAATTCTCTGAGCTATTTCATGTTATCCTATTACTATGGTTACTTTTGGCTTCTGTCCTGGATCTCCATCTTTAAATGCTCAGTACCTGCAGCTGAGTGTTCGAGTCACAGGAATGACCCAGGTGTTTCAATCAAGTACTATATATATTCTGTTCTCACTGGTTCTCCATTGCTGGTGGAAGTCTGACCTTCTTGTACTAGTACTCTTGGCTTCTGTGAAACTATGTTACACTTGTCTCCTGCCTATTAAGGAACTTTGCTTCGGAAAACAAATCCACCTTGATTTCTATCTGCCCACGATTTTTACTTTGGAAAACGGATCACATTTGTTTTCTGCCTGTCACACATACTTTGCTTTGAATCACAGACTTTTTTTTATTTCCCACATAACAGTGTACCCTGCTTTACTTTTACCGATTTTTCTATCTACAACTTGCTTCTGAAAATTGACAGTGACTCAAACTAGGATTCCCCATCTAACTCCTAAGGGCATTTTATTTCCATCTGTTTAGTCTGTCACCATTAGCAGGGATATTACTATTAATAAACTCTCTGGCAGCTTGCTGTATCTAGAGCTAATTGGTTACCTGCTAGTTATTCACTTGAGGAGGCTGCTCCTATTCTTAATTCAGTTCAAATACTGGTGCAATAAGGTTGAAGTAATTACCAACCAGTGTTGGAACTGAATAAAAAAAAATCATTTATATTTCTAATGGTAATTACTTCAACCTTATTGCACCAGTGTTTGCACTGAATTAAGCGAAGAACGTGCATTTTTATTTGTAATGGTATGCTGTCCTTTCACTGTGTGCTTGTGTAAATCTTTTATTGCTAGTGTTTGTTGGGGGAGTGTATTGAGGGCTTGATTGAAGAACACTGATCACGTGTTTATTAACCAAATATATTCATTGTAAAACGTCTGAAAGCCAAGTGATGGCTGCGTAGTTAGTGTGTATAGTTACAAGTGTAAAAAAATTAAATACCATAATCCGGAGTTATACCGGAGTTAAACAGGAGTAGAACATTCTATTACAAAAGCTACACAAGGACAACAGTCAGTATTCACCTGAAAGTCCATATTCTACTCCTGCTGTTTCCATCTCTCCGTGGCTACAAGCTTCACACTACAAGAAGATTGTTTTGGACTTTGCTCTTATTTTCTACTCAGCTCATGAAAGTTTGTTTTATCTGTCAGTTTATTTTCCCTGCAACATCCCATCTGTTTAATCAGCCTGCTGTACTACTTGCTCAGCCACTCCCTACCCATGCTACAGCTATTTCAGTCCCCTATCTCGTCATTGTACTTTCAATTCTACTCAAGGCTTTGCTGCCATCACAAGTAGGAAGAAATTAAACTGATTTTGGAACCACTCTCCTCTCTCATGACTCTGCAAGTACTCAGCTACTCCATCACCTGTTCTTTATTACTTTCCATTCAACACTTCCGCCCACATCATTATTCCTTGCTGTCCAGACATCCACGAATAAATTCCATCTACTGCAGCCTCACTCTGCAATGTCCTGTGTAATCAGAGTAGTAGTGCAATTTGGTAATTCTTTTAATTAGACACCTCCTCACCTGCCGCCCTTTCACATGGTGGTCTCCATTTCACCCCCAGACCAGGAGGCAGACAAGGAGGTTGGGGTGGACTACTTCTCTCCCCACAGTGCACGTTCCGTTCTCCCAAATGTCCCATCACTCACGTTCACATCTTTTGCAGTACATACTGTTAGGATTTCTAACCCATTCTCTATGCGTGTTGCTGTGATCTATCCTCCCCCCTGGACCCCACCAACAATTTCTTGAACACTTCTCTGCATGGCTCCCTCACTTCTTAACCTCTGACATCCCCACCATCATCATGGTGACTTCAACATCCCTATTGCTAATCCACGTTCCAATGCTG
The DNA here is from genome assembly GCF_038048845.1 of Mixophyes fleayi. Classification (NCBI taxonomy): domain Eukaryota; kingdom Metazoa; phylum Chordata; class Amphibia; order Anura; family Limnodynastidae; genus Mixophyes; species Mixophyes fleayi. The sequence continues at coordinate 202,532,001 of NC_134407.1, read as the reverse complement.
CTTTCAAACTACTCTCTCTAACATGCTCACTTGACCTCTCCCAGTGGATTGAATCTGCTACTCATCAGGATGGCCACTGTCTTGATCTTGTTTTTTTAGACTATGCTCAGTTTCTTATTTCCGTAACACTCCTTTCCCCCTATCAGATCATCACCTTATTAGCTACTCGCTCACCCCCAGTTCTTTACTCTGTGAGGAGGCTTGGAAGAGTTTGACACTAGGCAACCACAGGAATATCAACTCTATTGCTCTTCAACAGATTTCCACCTCTCTCCAACACCTTCTCTCTCCCCAATTTCTACATTCTACTCCCCTGATTGGGCAGTACCCTATTTTCATCAAACCCTAGCAACTGCCCTTGATCAAGTGGCTCCAGCGACACTATATACTCTGCGTAGACTTTGTTGCCAACCATGGCACACTAAAGTAACACAAATGCTACAAAAACTTTCTTGTAAAGCAGAACATCACTGGCGTAAATCTTGTTACCTCTAATGATTTCATCACCTATACTGGTACCTACCACTCCTATAGAAATTCTCTGGACACTGCAAAACAAACATACTTCCAATATTTCATCTATGCTCAGGCTTCTAACCACAAATGGCTTTTTAACACATTTAAATCTCTTCTCAATCCTCCCACCCAAAACCCTCCGACTACCATCAGTGCCCAGGATCTTGCTTCCTATTTCAAGGACAAAATAGAAGATCAGACTTGAAATGGTATCATCTCTCTCGACAAGCAATCAGCTCAATTCCTCTGACACTCTCTCTTCATTTGATCCCACAAATGAAAAGGAAGTCTCTACACTCTTCTCATCTTCCTACTTTACCTCCTGTCCTCTTGATCCCATTCCCTCACAAATTGGTAGGTCCCTGTCTCCTATTCCATCTCTAACTAAAATCTGTAATCTATCTCTCCCTACTGGTATTTTTCCATCACTATTCAAGAATGCAGTGATTACTCCTATTTTAAAAAACTAAATTCTGACCCAAACTCTCTCTCTAATTACTGCCCCATCTCTTAGCTCCCATGCCCCTCCAAGCTTCTCGATAGAATAGCCTACACTCGCCTCACACACTTTCTTACAGCAAACAACCTACAGGATTCTTTTCAGTCAGGCTTTCGCTCTCAACACTCCACAGAGACTGCGCTGATCAAGGTTGTCAATAATTTGATCACAGCAAACAGTGAAGGCCATTACTCTCTTCTAATTCTCCTGAATCTCTCTGCTGCATTTGACACTTGTTGACCACTCTCTCCTCATACAAACGTTACAATCTCTAGGTCTTGAAGGCACTGTCATATCCCGGTTCTCATCCTACCTATCTAAATCGCTCTTTCAGTGTTAATTTCTCTGGATCCACCTCTGCTCCACTTCCTTTATCAGTTGGAGTACCACAAGGCTCAGTCCTAGGTCCTCTGCTATTCTCTATCTACACCACTTCTCTTGGTAAACTAATAAGCTCCTTTGGATTTCAGTATCATCTCTATGCGAATGATACACAAATCTATCTATCCTCTCCTGATCTTTCACCATCTGTGTTGTCTCACGTTACTGACTGTCTTTCTGCCATTTTATCTTGGATATCTTCTCGCCAACTCAAACTCAATCTTTCAAAAACTGAATTAATAATATTCCCATCCAAAAACAGAAACTTCCTGCCTGACATTTCTATTGATAACATGACCATAGATCGCTGCCTAGGTGTAATCCTTTACTCGCAACTATCATTTATTCCCCACATCGACTCTATATCTAAATCATGTTACATACATCTAAAGAACATTTCCAGAATACACACATATCTCACACAAGACACTGCAAAAACCTTAAGTCATGCACTCATCTCCCACATCGACTGTTGCAATTCCCTCCTTACTGGTCTTTCCAAAATCAGACTTGAACAATCTATTTTGCACGCAGCGGCTAGATTGATTTTCCTTGCAAACCGTTATTCCTCTGCTGAGCCACTCTGTCAGTCTCTATATTGGTTGCCTATATTTCAACAAATCCAATATAAAATTTTTCTACTAACATACAAGGCCGTCAACAAAATTGCACTGACATACAGCACCTCACTTGTCTTAGAATATCTCCCAACTCGACATCTCCGTTCTGCACAAGATCTGTGTCTATCTTTCACTCTCATCACATCCTCCCATTCCCGGTTACAGGACTTTTTTAGGGCTGCACCGACTTTGTGGAATTCCCTCCCTCGCACAGTAAGACATCTTAATCTCCTTAGGTTACCCTATTACCACCATCTACACAGCAAATACAAGACAACAACCCTCTGACCAACATGGCTCTGTGACTGATCACACAGGCCACAGAATACTTTTTACCTTTGCATTCTAGCTGGTCCAATGTGCAATATGATGTAGCACATACCCCTGTTTCAAACTCCCATTGTCCCATAGATTGTAAGCTGATGATATTTATCCTGGTAGAGCGGCATACAACAGCACTCCTGTCATGGCTGAGTTTTCAAGACCTTCACTTCTAAGTGAGAAAAGGTTATTTCTCTTAATATTATAAGAATTATTGCATGCCAGTGTGTTTCATCCTTATAAACCAGGCCTGCCCAACCTGAGGCTCTCCAGGTGTTGTAAAACTACAAGCCCCAGCATTACTTTAGCCTCGGTTCATAACACCTTTTTATTAGTTGGTTGGGAACAGAGAGAAGGTAGTATGATCTCTTGGTGAATATGGAAAGAGGAAAATAGGTAAATAAGTAGAAATAGTTCTCACTATTTTGTTTGCATGGATATTTATACCACAAAATATTAGTTCTCCCACTCGACGAGCAGATGTACTTGATACTAGAAACAATAATAAGAGTGAGCCATTTCAGGGGAATATCTTGCAAAGGTTCAAATGAATCTGAAATTAGGCATCCAAAACAGTATTGTGATCCCATGGTGCCATATAAGGTTTGATCCTAGGTCATAATCTTTTTATTGCTTGGAAAAAAAAAATAATGTCTTCAGCTTTACGTCAAGAAGAAACTTTCACTTTACAGAGCCAGAGCCTTATCAAAGCCATCTTTAAGAAATTCCAAAATAATTGGATACTTGTAGACGTGGGACGCTTTATTTTCTCTATACACCACAAAATTAATCTTCTCCAGCTTCTATAATATATAATAAAGAAATGTATTCTATGTTGCTTGAACAAAACTTCATCATAGATCCCTTGTGTCCCAAAAGTGATCACTCAATCTCCATGCATTCAAATAGAGCAGGGGTAGGCAACCTGCGGCTCTCCAGGTGTTGTGAAACTACAAGTCCCAGCATGCTTTGCCAGTAGATAACCAGCAGATAGGTGGCAAGGCATGCTGGGATTTGTAGTTTCACAACACCTGGGGAGCCGCAGGTTGCCTACCCCTGAAATAGAGGGAGTCGGCATGGTAGAGGCCAAGGTGCTCTTGCAGCATTCTCCAAGCCACTGTAAAAGATGGACAGTGATGCCAGAATTGAAGGATTGTTACAACCTCCATTACCTCTTTCTTAATTTTTCTCAGAATGGGAGCAATGATAGGAAATGGAGGAAACACATCATATCAAGATTTTGTTTTTATTGACAGAGCTTCCTTCTACTCCAAGTGCCCTGTTGTCAAAGTGATGGGAGCAAAACTGGAATACCTTCATCAACATCATCATCAACATTTATTTATATAGTGCCAGCATACCTTGGCATTCTGGGCTTTTGCCATGAGATCCAGTGGTCGAAGTGGAAATTTAGAAGTAGGGGTATGGAAAATATAAGTGAATGGAGACTTGAATTTGTATTTATTTTTTTTAGCACTTGTCCTCTCTGTGCATTCCCATCCTTCATTACTACTTGTGTTTTATGATGGCTGCATCCCTGACATTCCCATTCTTAAGCTGTCTCTCCCTTTACACTTTATTTTACCTATGCCCCTGCATCATCTTCTCCCTTTCCTCTCTCGCATATCCCCCTGCACCATCTTCTCCCCTGTCCCTCTCGCATATTCCCCTGCACAATCTTCTCCCGTCTCTTATATCTCCCTACAAAATCTTCTCCTCTCTCACGTCTCCCTGCAACCTTTCTCCAGTCTCTCTGCACCTACTCCCCTGCCTGTTTCTCTCACGTCTCCCTGCACCACCTTCTCCCGTCTTTCTCACTCACGTCTCTCTGCACCACCTTCTCCCCTGTCTCTCTCACATCTCCCTGCACCACCTTCTCCCCCATCTTTATCATGTCTCCCTGCACCACCCTCTCCCATGTCTTCCTGCACCACCTACGCACCTGTCTCACACACATATCTCCCTGCACCATCTTCTTCCCTGTCAATCTTTCACATCTCCCTGCACCATCTTCTCCGCTGACCCTCTCACACTCATGGCAATCTCCCTCCTGGCCCTGAGACTGAGGCAGAGGTGCACCACTAACACAATCTCCTCCATAAAAAGATCAGAGGGTTGTACTATCATTTCTTTATTAAATGTTGACCTCAAGATCTTCGCTAAAATACTGGCAAATCGTGTTTTACCGAGTTGGGTGGCCCTTCATGATGAGGGCACTCACCTCATATGGTTTTCAAGACTGCTTCCTATCTGGGGTCTCGCTCGGCTTTATACCATAACCCCACTACCTCTGTTCAGATGAATGAATATTCTTCTTCCCCCTTTCCTGTGCGCAAGGGGACCCAATAAAGTTGTCATTACCCACCGTTCTATTTGCTCTCATTATAGAGCAATTAGCTACTTAAATTTGCTAGAACTCCAATATAGCTTGTATAACTAAACCCTCGGGTAGTCATAATATTATGCTTTCCACAGACAATATCATTCCTACAGTGTCTAATCCCTCCATCTCTCTCCCTAACTTATTACAGGGGATTCATCTCTTTCACCCTTTCAAATTTCAAAATTAACGCTGTCAAGACTAACATTCTGGATTTTTTTCATTCCTCCCAAAGTAAAACAACTCCCAGAACTCTATTTCCCCTTCCATTGGTACTCCTCTCATATAAAGTATTTGGGCACCACCCTCACCAAGAAGTGGATTTCCTCTATCAGGTCAATTGTCCCACTTTGATTAACTGTATAAAAAATGACAGCCTCTTGGGATAAAATTATGATCTTGTAGGTTGGCCGGGTCACCTCTGTACTGCCCAGACTCTTGTACCTCTGTCATACCCTCCCCATCTGGTTTCCATCCCTAATAATCTTCCTGTTGCTGTTACGAGCCACAGCTGTGCCCATGGCCGCTGCGGCTCGCTCTCTTCTGCACATATGGTGGAACTATCCAAAGCTTTGTCCCTTATGGTCTGCCGTCATCTCCTTTGCTTCTGCTGTTTTTGGTACCTCTATTCCTTCTGACCCCAAATATGTGCTACTCCCTCTGCCCAGCTCGGACCACCCCTCTCATTCCCATAAGCTACTCAGACACATCATTTGTGCAGCAACCTGCCAGATTGCAGCTTCTTGGAAGAACTTCTCTCCACTGGTGCTCCATTCAGTCTGCAACCGGGTGTGGCACATTTACCAAATGTAACATATTACCAGCATCTTGAAGCACTCGGTTTCCTTCCATAAAGTTTGAGCTGCCTTACCATAATCAGACACTGCTCCACCATTAGGCGTGACTCTACTTCGGGTGGGGGTACTACTTTGCCTTCCTGTCCTTTTACTGCTCTATTTATTTGTGTGCACTTCCTCTGTTATTTTGTCCCCTTAACCTCTTCTCTGTTCCTCCTGCCCTCTCCCTTTCCCTTTGATAAATGTTAAAGTTTGAGACACTGATGCTGGTATCTAGAAAGTTACTTTAATTTTATGTACATATATTCATAGGTCAAGACAATTGTGGACTTTGTATACTGTTCTACACATGACCTTTGTTTATTATCATTTCTAGTTTCTTTATTATTTCTCTTGTGATGTCAGCAATAAACAGTAAAAAAAATAAAATGTTTACATTCAAAAGAAAGCACTTAACCTTCAGGTTCAGGGAGAATTGGACAGTTATGTCTCCACCCCTCCAGGTCTCGATTTCAGGAACCAGAGTATGGAACAAGGAATCACTGCAGTTGGGCCATTAAAATCCAGTATTGGTTGGCTGCCCCACTACAGAGCCACTTCCAATTATGTGTCAAAGAGTCTCTGAGAGCATCAGCAGCAGCAGAGGAATTGATCTCGGGGACCAATTTCAGGAAATTATTCTGGGCCGGATTGAATAATAAAAATCCTCCAGCACAGATTCATCTCTTAGTTGTCTTAGGGGGCCTCAATAAAAGTGTTGCAGAGCCACTACAGAGTCTCTAAAGTAGACAAGTGCCCATGTCTAGGGAGTGTCAACTGAGCAGTTTGTGAAGTCAGGGACATAGCATTCATGGATAGCCTACCACCACGTGATCCTGGGGATCGATCTATGTTAACAGATGCGAACAGTGTCAAGTTACATGGACTAGTCTGCAGGAGGAGCTGCTTGAGTATGACCCAGCGAAGAATTTTATGCTTCCAATAAATTCATTTATCCAATTTAATCTGGGGTATACTGCTACCATGGGAGTGTACAAAGGAACCATGGTGTTAGCACTAAACTAATTAATTCTTTAATGCAACTTACTGACTGAACTCCTCCCCTCGTTGCTCCTCGGTGTAACTATAAAGTCCCAAGAAAGGGGAACAAACCAAACAAACCCCGAAAAGTAAAAGGGAGGGAATGCAATGGCCTCCAGATGGAATCGGAGAAACCGATTTATCGTAAATATAAAAATCCTCTTTTCTCCAATCTGAGGGACACTACTTACGCTTTGTAAAGTACATTGTCAATGAACGCACTTACATTACCCCCTTAACAGCACCAATAACAGCGTCGCAGTTGGCAGTGACGTCATCAAGTTGCGGCGGCTTCTTCATTCATCGCAATTGCTTCCAGTTGCTTGACTCATCAGTCGCCCTGGAGCCTCGTCCGGAAGGAGCCCTTCGTGTGAGGAGAAGTTAGGGTAAGTCTTGTCGGGGTAGTCCGCATCGATAAGTTGACTACACCGGTTTGTTTTGTAGCCAGCCAGCCACACGCATGGACATCAAACAGAACAAAGAATCAGCCCGCCGCATAGCGGACATCCTCTCTACATAAATGCGAAGAGCACAGACCACATCCTGGGAACCTATGACTTGCGAAGGCAGACGCATCCTAAAAGACTGGGACAACAATCTCCCGATTTAGGTGGTAACTCAAAATTACCTTGGCCTGGAAAGAGGGAACCTTATATGACACAGCCCTGTCAATGTAAAAAAAATGAGAAGGGAACAGCAGTAAAGAGTCCGAAGATCCAACACCCACCGCACGGAAGCTATGGCCAGTAGAAACACTACCTTCCACGTCTAACTGTAGCTCCGCAGAACCCATTGGTGGCTTCTGAAGCACTTAAAAAAGGACCAAATCCCTCGAAGGAAGCACTTCAGGAAAATATGGCACTCTTTTGGGAAGAAAAAAAAAAGATAGATAGCACCAACACCTGTACCTTTAAAGGAAGTGAGGCGAAGACCAACATTCAAGCCATTCTGTAGAAAATCTAGGAAGCGGGAAAGCCAAAAGACAGCCGTGTGGCAGACCCGCTGCTCACACACAGAGAAGTTCCCTGTCCCACAGCATAGGGTCTACTACTCTAGTGGACAATCCCGTGGACCGCCAGAGACTGGCCACCAGAGCCACAACATTAAGGCCAGCCGTGACAGGCCCTGGTGTCGAAACAGACCTTGCACAACCAGGTTGTCACAAAGAAGCAGGCGATATAACAGACCTACTGCCATGCATAGAATGTCTGAGTACAAAACCCGACGTGGTCAATCGGGAGCCAGCAGTATCACTGGAAGTCTGCCCCATTTAACCTGGCTGAGAACTCGAGGATGGGGCAAACAGGAATCCCAACTGGAACTCAAACCACGTGTGAGGACGTCCACAGCAACCACCAGAAGGTCCCTGGTCCTCGAGCAGAACCGGGTCACCTGACGATTGTGGCGAGATGCCATAAGGTCTCTGTCCGGAAGACCTAACTTCTGGACCAACGACTGAAAGATCTCTGGATGTTGAGACCATGCCCCCGACAGTACAGCGTGTCTGCCGAGGTAGCTGGCCTCCCAATTTTCCACAGCGGGAATGAAAATTTTCGATATTGCCGAGACGCCTCTCTGCCGATCAAAGACCATGTAGGCAGTGGGGAAGAAACACAGTTCCCAAGCCCTGGAGGCGGACTGCCGTGGTGTCTATGGGGGGCCCGACCTAGAGAGATCAATCAGGTAAACTCTTTATAGAATCCCCAATATCCACCAATTCTGGGAGGATGCAGTCCATATTTCTGTGAACAGCAGCAGGCTTCCCCTACCTCCGAGAGAAGGGGACGAATCTCATCAGACTGCTGGCTCATCAAGGAGCTTGGACCCTGGATGTGTCAAAGAGTAAGAAGATCTGCTCCTCTGGTAGTGACCCCTGGTGACAAAAGGTCTACCTCTGTAAGACTAACCCCTTACGGACAAATTGCTGTTTAAGGGCATGTGAAAGGAACCAAACCTTGGAACCCATGGTTTGGGGACATTCACCAGACGGAAAGTGCTTCTACCTCTCATGGCCTGACACGTTATAGCATTCAATTCCAGCCCAAAGAGGACCGAACCCAAATAGGGAAGAGCCTCTAGTGACTTTTTCGACTCACCATCGGCATCCCAGGACCTTAATCAGAGTCCGACTGGCAGCATCTGACACAGAATAGAATCTGCATTTTGAGCTGCCTGATAAAAAGGTATCCTGAAGGCTCTTTTAAATGCAGAGCCAGTAGTTCTGAATACTGCAAACCGGCTGCCAGGAGGTTGACCCAGCCCAGGTCCCCATCGCCCTAGCGACCCATGGAGAAGACAGTATGGGTCTGAGCAAAATGCCTGCAGCCACATAAATTGACTTGAGAAAGTCCTCTACTTTGCAGTCTGTACCATCCTTAAGGGTCGGAACCAGAACCAGGCACTGGAAGGGTTGTGTGGTAAGCCAATCTAGCCACCAGTGTATCTACTTTAGGTACCTGTTCCCAGTGGGCCATTTCATCAACCTGCAGTGGATAAAGGCCAATGAACCTGTGAGGTATAACGAACTTACGATCCAGTTGTTTCCAGACCGACTTCACTATATCAGTAAGTTCTGCTGACGGCGGGAAACAAACTCCTCACCTTTTATGTCACTAGAAGTACCCCAGCTGGCACAGGTCAACTGGGTTCACCTTCAAGAATCTTCTTCTCTCTGACAATCTTTCGACCATTGCAACTTTTACACTTGTCTTTTGGATTAATTCTCTCCCCCTGCCCTTGCATAACAACATCCTCTATGCCCCGACTGCTAGAAGGTTCCTCCAGGTCCCCCAACTGAGGAGAGTCAAGAGTCCTCAATGAATTCATACTCCTCTACGATCCTTCCAAGTCAGACTGAAAGGAGGTGATGAATGGACCTATGACATTTGTGTGGCGCTTGAGTTCTGGGCAAGCCCAGGAACCTATTAAATCGGTCCAGGTACCTAACTAATGACGCAGATCAAGAAGGTTACCACTGAGGACCCCAGAGAGTGGGAGGTGTAGGACCAGAGGGGCCCAGGTCCACATTCTCATAAACAACCGCTACAAGGACAGTCACAGAAGAGACTACAGGAATAGAAGTCAGAGGGAAAGCCACAGCAAGCGCCGGGGTCTTCACCTGACGGGCTAGCAATTGGACAAGTGCCCTTACCGACCAGCATAATTGGCCACAGTGGTTCCTCCATATGGAGTGGAGTGGTGCACTACACTGGGCCTGCTCACCCAGGCCATCAGCCTCACTGACTGTACAAATCAAGTCCTGCCGTCCACAGGGAAGTTTTGCTTTACTTTTGAAACTAGTGAAATATTTTAACCGGGATCCCTTTCCCTTGTCAGACATTATTGGTGCAGTAGTTACCCTGTTGCATAAACATACTTGCAGTTCACAACTAAAAGAAGCAGGAATGGAAGTCACACTAAAATAAAGTTTTACAAAAAGGATACTGACCTTATCCCTGGCTATTAGCCCAAAGCAGCAACTCCTAATATTACTAAATCTATATATCTCATATATATCTATATTAAAGAATGTACCCTAACCTTTTAGGTGGTAAACACACACACATGAAAATATCATATAGACTACAATAAGAAACTAGCCTCCCTGGGAGCAAAGGACTAGTACAGCAAAAACTGAGAGGAGCATGTCAGCAGATCTTGGAAGCAGCAGTGTGCATTCCTAGCAGTCCAATAGCAATATACTGCTGTCCTCCTTCAGTTCCTGCTCTAGGAAGACACCAAGTGACTGGAGAGGGTGGGGGAGCCATGATCAATACTGCTCCACCCCCCGTATGGCTTTCCCAGGCATCCTCAAACTTTCCTCCTTCTGAAGTCATCAGCCGCTTGCGATGGCTCCAGTGTCCTAAGCCTGCAAACGGCATCTTTGTCTGGCTACTACTGTAATTGTGCCAACCGTAGTTAGTATGCAAGCCAAATCCCGCCTTCCTCTGACTAGCAGGGGACTAGGGACATTTCGCAAAGATGGCGGCCACCATTGCTGAATCACGGTGCTCTCTGCCTAATGGCTATGCCAGTCATCTAGTGTGGCAAAGAGAGCCAGCAGTTGAAATCCATTGTATTCACTCAACTGGTTCTTACTCTAACCCATCCGTGAGAGCCATCCAATTGTCACTATCTGGAAGCTGGGAACCATTGATGGGAGTAAAAATGAATAAAACAGGAATGGCCCACAATAAGCCCACTTCCTTGGGCACTTAAACACTAAGGAGCTACAGGGGGACGCAGAAGGGTAGAGTTCTGTCAGTTACATTAAATAAATTAACTAGTTAAGTGTCAACTCCATGGTCCCCTCCTTCAACCCCATGGCAGCGGTATCCCCCAGATTGGATGAGAAAACAGGATGTGCTTTCAAATCAACATTGCAACATTTTTATTTCCGAAGAGTGTTCAGTGCATAATTGTAAAGAGGAAATGGTTTCCAGTCAGAGCCATCTCTTGAGGGTGCCCGGTGATGCTCCTGTCCCCAACAGGTCTTCATCAGCAGTATTAATGACCACTATGACTTCTGAAAGAATGATCCCACGCGGACAGCCCTATTAGTCCCCACATGACTTACACTCCTCCTTCCCACCCAAAAATGACCCAGTAGAATAAGAGCTGCAGGACAGCACAGCCGGCACTGGCCTTTCACGGATGGAGATGCAGAGTATGCCCTGGCATAAAGGGGCTAATGAACAATGTAGTCAGAAAGGTTGAAGGCAGAGGCCTTTCAGGAGCACATTCAACCCATGGTTAAACAGGATTTGTGCACAACTGCTATACATTGCCCATAAAAATCCATCTAGCCTGCCCTCATTGATCCTATTGTGTCCTCGCCCATGACTACCACCTTTACAGCCAGTTTAAGAATGTGAAAAAACAGGCATTCTTACCTTACAAATGTTCAGCTTAAAAATATACAGCACATTAGAATAAGCCGTAATTAATGGATGTAGGTTAATTTGCTCCCTGAAAATAGTAGTGATTTTGTCGACCAAGGAGCTCAAGTTTTGTCTCAATGCAGCACAGCAGTCTTCTTGCAGTCAGATGCATCAACCTATACATGGAAAGACCTTACACATTTGATTAAAGCCTTGCAATATTTCTGAACCTGTTCATTAGTCAATTGCTAATTAAATGCAAAATCAGACATCACGTCCTAAAATTTTAAAGCTAAACTCATGTGACAAATAACCAGTGTAATAACACATTGTTCTGCAATTTAGTCAAGAAACATAAGCCAACATGTAGATGCCATGTGTGAAAAACCCACATAATGCTGCAGTTCGTAAAACCATCTTTAACAATAATAATCTAAAGCAAGTTTTCTACTTTGTTGTTCATTTGCACCACACACAGCAAACAGTAAGAACGACACTAACTGCCAACAGATAGCGCTGTAATTGTTAGGAAAAATAGCTGTCTCTAGTCTTAATCCCAAACTACTAATTGTGTCTTATTGCTAATTACCGATAAAGATCTGTGTGAAAAGTTACCATATACACACAGTAAAATGTCCAATATCTTAGTCCTAAATTGTTTTCTATGGATTCAAAAAAGAGTTTGAGGGGTTTAAAAGCAAAGTTTTCTTTAAAGGGATGTTCAACGTACTGCATTGAATTAATTGCATAAAAACAATGCTAAAAACTTTCAAAGAATAATGGTGCTTTCAAAAAGCATACCCCAAAATGTAATCATTTGGTTTGCTGGTGGAGACACCAACTAGGTCAATTTTATACAAGTTCAGAAACAATGTGCAATTTTGTTTTGAAATCGTTTTTTCCCCAGGGGCAGAGGTACGCCAGTTTATAGAATTTATATCAAAATCTAATTAGGTTTAATATAGTGCTTTAACCAAATATATAAATACTATTTTAAATTTTTTAATGTATGCCATTTACATGTGTTTATTTTGAACCTATCTTTATGGCATCATGGACAATGACTGTTGGAAGAAGGGGGATGAGCTTCAATGACTTCCTGTCTAATCTGATATCAACCAACCACATAAAAAGCAAAATGGTTTGGCTCACTTACCCCTGTGGGAATTGTTGAAACCATTTTTGAATAGATAGTCTAAAACACTTGTTTAGTTCTTTAGCATCACTATTAGTGTGCTGGTCATTTTATATTTTTTAAACACTTTGGTACAAAAGCATATCCATTTACCTTGTGAATTCTGATCTCTGAATGCTGGTTCGTGTTTTACATAGAATACAAAACAGGGATTTTTGTAAAGAAAATGACCCATTACTACCAAAGAGTGTCCAGCGACACCCTGCAGACTTTGCACCATTCATCAGCTGCTTATAGTAGTCACTGAGTTTACGGCTGTTGAATGTGTATCCAGACAGATTCACTGAATAGTCCAGTCTGTTAAATATAACTAAAATGTTTTGAAGGGTTATTTTTAAAATATTTAAATGCATAGAGGACTAGCTTGGTATAATAAACTGATCAAAGGGTACTCTGAATACATATGCACACATTATGGTGGGTACATGTTAACAAAAAATAAGAAACCATGGTATATATTGATCAAGAGTCTTATTCCAACTGTTTTACAGCAGACAGTGTAAGTAGAGATAAACAGCCATGACCATTTATCACAAGAAAAGATCTATACAATGAGTACATCACCAAAATCAGATTTTTATTGCATTATGTGTGCAGGCACAGGAAAGCAATTACCGCTGTGTGAAAATGAAATGTTTTTATTTTTAAAAGAAAACATTTTGGCCTTATCCCAATTTCTTTGAAACAATGTTACCCGAACAAATTTTGTAAAAATAAACAATGTACAAAGTAAGATGCCCTTACTCCCAAACATAGTGGAACATCAGGATACACCGTCCTAGCAGTAAGAGTTACAGAGCAGACACCAGAAACGCTCAAAGAAGCTTCTCAAGTAAAAGTGAAATTCAAACAGGATTCTTTCTTTTGTGTTTAATTAGCAACAGAGCAAATTAGTTAAAGTTAAGGACATAAAGCAATGTTTGATGAAAATATTTTTATTGACAATAGAAAAAGTGGGTTACGGAAAATGTGGAGTGTAAGTGCCCACCACTGCCGGGTATGACTACAATCCTGCATTAGACTGCCATGCACTGCCCAGGAAGACAGAAAGCAGCCAACCTTCAACAGCATTCCAGAAATATGAAAATGATAGATTGAAAGGGCAATTTGCATCTATTGTCCTTACTTTAAAAATCACAGTATCAGTATATTTTTGTTAACAGCATCTAAAATGAAGCCTGAAGATGGAAATGTGTTGATAAAGCAATATAACCCTCTACAGGTTGCAAAGAGCCTCATATATTACAGATAACAGCTTCTCCGAAGAAGTTTACAATATGTTTCCAGATAGAGCCGTCCTACAAAATACACAAAAAGTTAAAAATGAATGGCATGGTTGTCCTTATCTCATCAATAAACTAGGGTGGATATACTATGCCGTGCTGTCCAAAACCTTAACAGGCTGCATGTTCCTGGTGGGCATGTACAAGGACAGCAACCTGTTCTGTCCATGATAGAGCATGTAAATATTAGTGCTGTGGAAACCCCAATAGATGTGTGGGGACCATGTAAGAAAAGCATTTGACAAATAAAGCAAGGTACTTACCAAGCATACAGTAACGGCACTTACCGCTCAGTTAATCTGGACACGTCAAGGTGTCTTCCACCTTGGGTATAAATGTCTCTTGAAACACACAAACACAGTAAGTATTGAGCAGAGTACCGTGTGGCCAGCTTTACTAACAGGGGATGAACTATGTCATGTGAGTGTGGCACGTTAAGACACTTGCAACCGATCTCTAAGAAATGGAGAGAATTTTGAAAATAATGTGAGTAGTTCTAAACCATTTCTTGGTTGTATTCTTTGAATTCTTCCCATGGCCCTGTAACACAATGAAGTAAAGTGGAGCAGAATGGATTGTAAAAGGGATGAATGGCACGGATAACAGCAGCTGCAATATCAGTAATGTTGGCCACACATACTGCAATACCACAGCCAGTATTACTCAATATGGCAGCATGTGTGGTTTGAAAACGGTGAGGTCTGACAATTCAAAACCTATTGGATCAATATTGGCTTGTGTGTGGGGCCATCTTCCAAACACACTTATAAAGGTCACAGTAAACTGATCAGATTGGTCAGAGGAGTTGAATGGACTGATGTGTCTAATTTGGCCACTTAAGTGTGGTCAACTTGGACACGGAGTCCGAGAGCAGACCACCAGGACTGGCCTGTGGGGCGCCAGCTTCAAGCTTAGCACAGTATCACATCTAAATAAGTCTTCTGTAGCTGGTGGTAACACAAGTTGTAATAAAGCAGGTGGCTCTGGGACATCCTGGTCCTTTCCTATAAATAGCATCTTTAAAAGCAAACTCCAACTAAAATGTATACAAGCCAAGACGGTTCCATGACTGGGATCTGCAATTCACGAGGACTCTGAACTATTCTTGGTTGTTGACGTGTGGGACCAAACTGGTGCTGATTGGAGTAGGCGTCAGATTTTAGGGAGGTTATCCTTTAAAACTAGATCCAGGGCTTAAGTATTTAATTAAATCTAGGAACAAAGACCAAGCTTAAAAAAGAAAGTAGGAATTGACCTATGACACTTTACCAATATTGGTGTACACATGGTTATATGAACAACTATGACTAACAGTAAATATAAAGTTTTTGACATATCATAAGTCCAAGTGCAAAACACAGTATTAAAGAATTTACACTTTTTTGTATAATCCACAAGCACTAGTAATGTATATTAGTAGTAAGATCACCTCTCAACAACATAATATAAGCCTGGAATCACTCATATGGTTTTTTTCTCAGGCAAACAGAATTCTTAAGTCACCCAGAAGAATCAACGATGAGCTTAAGCAATTTTAAAGAAATTGTAGATGTGTTTTTAGTTGCTGTTATGCTAAATATAAAAAGGTAATGCACCAGACCTTTGGTTTTGCTTCTTCCCAAGCTTTAAATATGAAGATTCAAGTGCGACTCAATGTCTTAAGAGGCGAAGGGAGAGGTGCTTATCGTGAGCAACAGACCAAAGAAAAGGACCCCGGACAACATGGTGGATTCACTGCAGGTCTTGAAACAGCTTATGTCAAGCGAGTACAACAGTAAAGGAGGAGATCATCTCCTACAAAAATTCTTCTATAATACTAGTTATCGAGAAAATATCCTTCCAATAGAGACTTTATTTACCACTGGTCATAGTTGTTAATTTTTTTGTTTTTTTTCTTTACCAGTATTGGTGTACACGTTTCTTTTAAGCACCGTAGGTCAATTCCTAACTTTTTAAGCTTGTATTGAATTTGAGTGTAGTGTTACTTCATAGACTTGACCAGGCTGCTAGATTTATGTGGTGTAAGCGCTTAAAAGGGGGTTATTTGTTTGAGGTTCCATGAACAAAAACCGTTTAATGCCGGGCACACAGCACAGATTATGCTATAAGACAACTGAAGCACAGATAACATGCACACGTTAGCAAAGCAGTGGTAGTATTTAAAAGTTATACTAGTCTATCTTAACGTACAAAATACTTAAAAAAATAAAAATAAACAGGGAACAATATTATAAAAGTGTATTGGTATAGAGTTTGGCCATCTGACATCATCCCCCAGGTACACATCAAGTGCAAGTTAGAAATAAAAGAATTACAAACACAGAGTACTTACAGATTAAAACTAACCTGTACTGGCAGTGCTGTGCGTACTCTTCTCTACCAGTTAAGTAGCTAAATTGACAGAAACAAAAGGCATTAAACTGAGGCGCAGTGTACGTCAGGGTCCTATAAACTATCCCAAGTCCCACTTCACCTGCAATACACACAGACAAGAAACACACACCTCGCTGCTCCCAATCCCAGAAGTCTGCAATACTGCTTTTATATAAATGTGTTCCAAAAAGCTGACCCAACAAGGAGTGTAAAATAAATCTATTCACATACCTTTAAACCATTAAAAAAAGTGAAGTGTGTATCTTGTATCACAGAGAGACAGTGCAGAAGGCAGAGTCTAAGTGATCGACAAATATGCTCATTTTTTTTTTTTTTTTTTTTCAGCCTTTATGTAATCTATTAAGATTTAACTGTTGATCCAGAGGGTTGGTGGATTTGCAGATTGGGTCAGTCAGAGAGGAATTTTGATAGACTTGTCAACTGTGGGGTATATTTTAACAGCTACAATGAAGCAAGCTTAAGACTGCAATTATGGTTGACATGTGAACAATTTAATTGTATGGTTTATTTGCATATTGAAACAGGCACCATAGAGTTACTAGATAAACTTAATAGTTGGAAGAACTGTAAACAATTTTAAAATCATTTTGTTTCCAAAATGGTTATGATGAGCCCACACAAGGAGAAATGCAGCATTCAAAAGTAGATTAGTATTGGGTACCCTCTACCGTCTCCCAGCATAGCTAAAGTCAGTCCATACTTTTCATAACCAATACACCATTGTGAGAAAGGTTACTTTTACACTACTGATGTGTGACAATAGTAAGATACTGCATGTGACGTAGATACTGTGCTCTATAGTTAACTGCTGGGCTAATTCCATTTGCAAACAGAACTGTCCAATTGCTGGAAACATGCAGAGTCCTCCTGTAAGATCAAGACCCTCAATTTTATTTTATTTTTTATTAGTAGACAGAACTTCAGTGACAAAAACGACTACAATAAAACTGACCAGCTATTGGTGGAGAGAGATCTAGTATGTGGATTTATTGGCTGCAACTGTTTTATTAAAACATCCAAGTCTGACAAAGCAAAAAAAAAAAAGGGTCTGCCACTTCTTTTCCCCAACTGTAATAACCTGGCATGAATTGACGTGTGCTATAAAGGTGCTTAAATCGAGTTTAGCCAAAGTTATCAGGGTGGCAAGCAGAAGAACACAATAGTGCTGGCAGTGCACGACAAGTAATTTGTGTTAGTTATCTTATGCATCTCCCAATGTTCACTAATGCAAACCCCTAATGACAGACATTTCCTCCTGTGTACAGACACACATCTGGAATTTCTAACAATCTATAGTGTCCAGATGTCATTTATATGTATCTTATGAAGATTAAACAAATAGGTACACTTTGTATAAGTTTGAAAACAGAATTGTAAAATTCTAACCATGTTATTTGCTCATTCCAAGACATACGCCAAAATGTAGGCAGCTATTTCTTCATTTTCTGTAGATATAAAGTACGTGAAGTTAGCAAAGGTAATTTTTTTTTTTTTGTAAACTAAAGATATTTCACCTCATCAATAAAATCTCTAAACTACTGAGTGACTGGAATGATAGGCACGGGTGGCATTGTCCTGGCCATCCATTTGCCATATTTTGTATAAGTTTACATAATGTAATTCACAGTTTTGTGGGTTTTTTTGGTGATAGAATGACCGCACCTTGCATAGACAATGTTGTGTATGAACAGACCAATTTCAAACTTGCCACTGACATCATTTAGAGACATACATTTCATATGCAACACTACCTTTGTTGACGGATAAGGAATTAAATAGTTACCACACTTGCCCTGAACCAAAACACTTTTAAAACAATAGAGGATATTTTTAATAAAAAAAATGTTTAGGGGGAATGTGTCCACACTTACTGAGACACAAATGAGACCACACTAATAATTAAACTTCAATTTTATCACACATCGCTATAGGAGGAATGGAAGTTGAAAATGCAGCACTACCTGCAGAAGTCTACTTCGGTAATCGTGCCAATCTCTCCAGGAAGACCCAAGACAGGACTGAAATTTGAACCATAAGGAACAGCCTTAGACCAGTGTCAATACCCTTCTGCAAAAATAGAAGGAACTTTGGCAATTTAAAGGAAGGAGAAAAATATATCTGCCATACTGCATGGCTATTTCTAGCCAAGATCAATTTCTAACCATTAGCATGGTCTCCACAACGCTGACAGAAAAAACGTCTTAAGGGTAATTTCTTTAAACACAACCATTCCATTAAACCAACCAAGCTCAATTTTGATTGAATGGTTCACGAGTTAACAGGTCACGTTTTAGAGGAAGCTGTCATGATGGGTCTGCCGCCATTTCGAGAACATCCTTGTACCAAGAGCTTCTCTGTGCCACAAGAATCACATAAATACCCCATTAAATTAAATCTACAATGAACAGACGGAGTCTAAAAGCACCTTCGGATCCCTTGTACCCAAGCAACTTTGCGGTTCAACAGACATACCATCATGTCAACCTGGTTCACCCTACTCTGCCGATATATAGAAGCACTTCTGGATAAAGGGACCGTTCCCCAGCATGTAAGGCATGTCTGCTGAGAAAATCTGCTTCCAAGTTCTTCAACCCAGGTATAAATACCATCAAGATTTCTGGAACGTTCAGCTCCACACATCACATTATCCTTAAGGTTGAAGTCATCATCAAGCTGTATTTGGTGCCTTCATTATGATTGGTTTGAGCTACCATTGTGGCATTGTCCAACTGAATCTTTATAGCCTTTCATCACAGGAGAGGATGTGTCCCGATTATACAATTTAAACACCACTCAGTTCCAAAAAATATATACGGGGAGCTTAGATTCATCTCCACCACAGGTCCTACAGAAGGTGCTTAACAACAAAAGTCCCCCTAACCCTAAAAACTGGCATCCACTGTCATGATCATCCAGTTCAAAATGGTGAAAGGACAACTGCTGTTGAGATTGTCGACCCTGGATCACCAAAGAAGCAGCTTTGGAGACAACTTCATGAATTGACTGGACATGTTCCATTTTAATAGGTCTGACCTGGAAATCCATTCAGTTGTACAGCACAAATTGTACTGAATAAAAGATGAGGGCAGTCTTCCACAAGATCCACATGAAAAATCAAAGTCATCAATCTGATAGCCAATAGGCTGATGATAACCTAGAGAGGCAGTCGTCATATATGGACCGGAGTGAAAGAGGACCTTGCCTTGATTAATAGGTCATCCAAGTGATAAGGGTCACACCCCAGGACCTCAGAAGAACTGACTTAGCCACCATGATTTTTTTGTGAATACCCTTGGTGCTGTTGCCAGGCCGAAAGAGAGTCTAGAGATTCCATCTAACTTTATATTTAGCAATACGCATCCGGGTAGTAAATCATCTCTTGGCATCTGCCAAACCCGGATTTGGCAGACAGACTGACAGAAAGAGAAGCGTGATTAGTCACTCCATAGTATGCGTTTCCACTGCTCTAGAGTCCAAAGTCAGACAGCTTTACACCACTCCAGTTAATAAGTGGCTTTGGGCATGGTGATTTGAGGTTTGTGCGTGGCTTTTTGGCCATGGAAACCAAACCCATATAGGTCGCAAACAGTCCTTCAAGAGGCAGTTCAGAATTCTGTAGTAAGTGTTGTACCCAACAGCAGATTCTTACACCCTACAGCAGTCCCATTCTGTGAGCTCATGCGGCCTACTGCTACGTAGCTGCTTAGAAATTTCCCCTTTACAATAACTGCACTTAGTTGACTGGGGCTGCTCTAGCAGGACAAAGATTTGACAAACCAACATGTTGAAAAGTTGGCATAGCATGACCGTGCCACGCTTAGTCACTGTACTCTTAAGTACGACCCATTTTACTAGTTTGACTATGGAAATGGCATGGCTGTATGCTTTATTTCATACACCTGTTAGCAATGTTTGTATGTCCACATGCTTTTGGTAGGGATATAGATTTTAAAATCTCCTACCAGAGCCATATTTGAGAGCGCCTACATTGATTAGAATGAGTTGTGGTCTTTTTCTAAGGTGGATGTCTCCATAGCACATGTGTCAGAGGCTCCCATTGCCACAATCCCCTCTTGGGAAAGGATAGAGTACTGCAATCTGAGCAAGACCTTGAAGCTCTTTTCCAGTTTAGTCCACTCATCACAAAGGAAGTCATTCAGTTGAGGAGATGAAGGGAAAGAAACAGACTTCCTTCCTTTTGAACAATTAGTCTGGAGAAACCAGCTCCTCACTGGTCTTGAATGTTAAGAGTCTGTTGCAGGGCCCTCAACCTCTTGTTTCCTAAAGGAGTCCTTATCAGAATACCAGGAATCCTCCATGGCAGAGTTCTCAGCCACTTGTCCATCCTACTGAGAGGAAAGGTCAGAGTCCAAACCCTCCCAGGACTAGACCACTGTAGAGCTGTAAAGTTTGCCTCACTCACCACCTCGGAACAAATTGCGTGCGGAGTAAGTTCAGCAGTAGACTGCGCTAAGATTTTGCCAAGGCTGACGCCACTCATAGAAGTACATGGCCGGCAACACAGTTAATATGCCATCTAAACACATGTTGAGTTGGTTGTATAACACTATGCTCAGTGTTTTAAGCTGCTCAGTTCTCAGTGCTATGAATGGTCTAGCAGCTGTCCAAGTACACCGCCCACACTTCTTCAGCTGGTAATCAGCACTCTGTTCCTGCCATCCCTGCCCACATTATGGTGGTGTAGTTATTCAATCCTTAGATAGCCCCCAAAAGGATGTGTTTCCAGCATTTTCTAACAAGGGCTGCTACACCTACAGTTCAATCTGTGATTAATGTGTATTACTGCTTTTAACCGCACTTAAGGAGGGGGATAAGGAGGCACCTTCATTCAAATAAATCAAACAAGTTCATGACATGGAAACTCTTGTATTATATTGAGTGTTAACACTGAGAAAAGGCCACTAAACCTGAAGTACAGTATGAAACTGGAGCTTCAGACAACTTAATGCTGCACAGACATGTATGGAAGATGATCAATGAGCACAAGATCAAGATCTCCTGTTATGAATGAAAGACAAGGAATGACGACAACAGCAAATTTCCACTACATACAATAAATGGGGGGTGGGGGATAATGTCAAGTTGGTAGATAATATAGATGTACAGGGTATGAAACAATATTTTAAGGTGGCTTCCAAGTTGTCAGGCTGGTTTACATTTCGTGGACTTCCAAAATGTAAAAAAAATTGTAATGCAAGTTCTCTCGCATACATACTCACGTACCGCATTGCAGTTAGTCAGAAATGCAACTATTAAACAATAAGCCTAATAATGTCAACTGACACTAGTAATTTCCCCCCACCATGGTCCTCTAATCATTACCCTTCCCATTATTTATTTCCAACCACCTTCTTATTTCATCAAAGCAGCCCTCTTCTGTAATGCATTCTCCATGGTCCTACATCACTTACTTCAAACAGAGGCAACTTAGATAGTTTATTGGGGATTTCTGATAGAAAATTGATAATTGAATAAAATCTGTAATTTTAATATTGATTCAGTATTGTTTCCACAGTGCACCCGTATCAGAATACTTTTCCTGTTTATACAGAGGTGGCAAGCAAAGGAGTGGATATTCCTAGTATCACACACCACATACATGCAAGCGTGATGTCATCACTGGAGCACCCAGCATGCTGTGCGATACAAGGGATATCACCCTTGCTTCTACAAGGGATATCACCCTTGCTTCTACAAGAGGTTAGATGAAGGGGAACAATTTACTTACTGGGAAAAGGGAGACCAGGAGGGTGTGGTAATCTGGACAATCATTGTAAGGTTTATTTTGCGAGTGTATACATACACACTCAATATTATATTAGATACACACAAGTATGTGACATTTCTGGAAACAATGTGAACATTACCCCAGCTTTTTTTTTTTTTTTAAAGGAATGGTCCAGATACTTGTGCCAAGCACTGTTTATGTAGGTGAGCCCCACATTTTTTTTATATGGACTTTAACCGATACAGGAAGAGAAAGTGAGAAGTTGGTCCAGGTCAGATAATGTTTGCTGTTCAATAAGTCCAACTATATACACAATATAACTATAAAATAGCATGTTGAAGCATAGAAAGTAAGATTGCAAGCAGCAACTGTTCATTAGGCTGTAACCAAGAACACAGAATACCCAGTGTCAGTAGGAGACATTACTGTCTAGAGCACATACAACCTGACTATGGATTTCATGGCTGGGGAGGTCAGATACCCCACCAAAAGAAAAACTGCCACCCACTGCACAATAAGTTCACATGGGATGGTAAGTGTTCCCGTACCAGCTCCTAGAGCTTATCGGCTTTTGTTTTTCAAACTATGTTCAAGGGGCAAATGCGACATCCTGGAATGGAGCCAAGCCCAGGAGTCCAACTTTTGTAATTATCCCTCTTTTTTGCTAAACAGCAGCCAGTCTACACCTGATAAAATGCTGCTGTACTCAATATATTTTTTTCTGTATGATTCACTATGCAAATATTTACACTGAGATATTTATGGATACTGACTGCGGACGCACTTCATCTGTTTAATAGGACTTGGCCTCTTTAAAAATGCATCGTAAAATACACACATTTCTGATCAAATTAACATAGCTAGATAATTTTACAACATTGATAGATTACTTAAAACCGATACTAAACCTTAACAAAAATCATATATATATTGGGAGCTCCATGAATATAGCTGATTAATGAAATTATAAAGCGGTTGTTGTGTTCATAGACAGTAATGGAGTACTAAATAGGTCAGATAAGCAGAAAGAACATTGTTTGTCTACGTAACTCGACCTGCACATGGAAACCCTGACACCCACCAGTTATTTTACACTTTGTTTCTGCAGAATACTGAGGTGGCAGTGAAGAATAGGAAACTGTGCAGCAAGAAAAGTTCTAGAAACACTGTAAGACAACGTTTAACTAGCAGTAGCCCTAAATTAAAGAAAATGTTAGGGACCTTCACCAAACTTGCTGCAAGTTTGGGGACATATATATCCAACAGCTAAAGCTGTGAGGGCCCCTGAATAAAATAAATGCCACTTGCCTCAGACTGAACAGGGCAACACTGAGACAGCCTCAGCCTGTGCTAGGGCAGTGCTATAGGGAGAAGAAAGGCTACATTTAGAACATGTTTCAGGTAACGTGAAAGTGAAATACATGCAAATTCTTCAGGCTTACACACTCCAATCATCAGACCCAATCACCGGTATCCCTGTACACAAATTACTGCCATTATTCCAATCACCGCGAAGTAGCTAGACCTGTACAAACATGGCTATCACCAGTAGGATCACCGGCTGGACTCGTAGGTAGCAGGGGATGCAGTATGAAAAGGAAGTGCTTGGAAAGCATTAAATGAAGTAGACAACTGTGTGTTAGTACAGATCTAGCTACAGAGAAATTAAACACGCATGCAGTTGGCTCATTACTGTATAAAAGGCGGCTTCTAATGGTGTTGTTGAGCCATCAAGGAAGGACAATGCTGTGTGACATGCAACTGTACAAACCTCGAGGCCGCTCCACATTCTTGGCAATTAATAAGAAGTCAGAAGGGTTTCTCTCGTTTTATTACATAATGCGCAAGTGAACAATACATGGAGGTCAGTCAAAGGACATCTCTAGATACAACAAACAGTTACTGCCCTCACCAACCAAAGTTGGGGACCAGAAGTCCAACAGCCCCAGAGGAGCTGTGAAGGCCTCACCTTACAAAGAGCAAAGTAATGTTACAGAACTTGCCTTTTGGGTGGTATTTGGCGCCTTCACAATTAAACGAACCATATTTACTATACGCCACTTCTAAAAACCTAGATGGAAAAGAAGCCATACAGTATAAATTGCAACATCAGGAAAATGCCCAATCTTATGTCCCTGACAGCCCCCTCCCTCCCCCCCAACCCTTGAAATAAAAATATCCCTCCCCCAATGTAAAACAAATGTCCAACAGGTCCTGGTATGCAGGGAGAGATGGAGCTTGGCTATATACACAGCACAAGGTGAGAAAGGGTTTAATCTCCAAACCTATTAATAGTGCAGCATGGTCAGTAGCGGCCACCTTGAGACATGACAGGAGGTCGCATCCCCATCAGAGGTCGAGGGGGCCCTCCTTGGTAAGGTGGAACCATAGGGGGTGCTTGTCCGAAGGGAGGCATTGCACCAGGGTGAAAGCCAGGTATGCCTTGGTGCGGGTTTCCAAACTGACCTGGGGAGAGAAGAGCCGGAGAAGCCCTTGTCACATGGAGATCACAAGTACATTATCAAATACAACACGGGTGTTTATCACCTATACACTAGCTGGTGCGTTAGATATAATATAGACAGACATTTTCTTTACAACATGGCTGCCACTGCTGCCTGGACTATGCTGATAAGTTGATTTTACAGATCGGGTTATAACTTCTGTATATTACACCTCAAAGCTTTGGAAGGATTCACCTTTCTTTTTACACTAGTAGAATCTCACCTAAGCTTGTCTCTTAAATTATCCACATGCCGTACAAGAAGCACTGTTTACACTACAAGTCTTTGTCCTCATTCAGCTGTAAGGGGACATTTCTGCAAGCTGTTCTATAGGTAACCGGAGAAGGTCTTGTAACCCAGGGAAAGCAAACGTTTGCTTTCATTTTATAAAATATACTAAAAAAATTGAAGCATCCAATTTGTTACGGACAAAACCAGACTAGATCTTCCATCTGAAGCTGCGACAGGTCAGTGTGGAACAATTAGTTTGCTGAAGACTCACCATGAGGCGGCATCTGGTGCCTTATACCAGGCTGCTGTGACGGGATTCCAGGCTGTTGTGCCATCATGGCACCTAGTGGCCCCATGGCTGAATTACCCAGGCTACTCATGGATCCCTGGCCTGGGCGTGGAAGGTTACGCTGATATTTTGGATGCTGGGCACGTTTCTCTTCCTAGGCACAGAGCACAACAACAAGGGCAAGTTAAGATAAAAGAAACTTTGAAGGTTTTAATCTATACACTAGCAACAGTAGTGAAATAATTTACACTTAAATACTTTACATAGTAATCAGATTTGTGATCCTAGGAACAAGCAGGTTAGCGATACAAGAGACAGGGAATAGCTGGGAACTTACCAGTGATATATCCTCATCTGGATGGATCAACTTACTAGTGGCACTAGTAGTAGTCAGGGTAGCAGGCTTACTTGTTATGGAAGCAGACGGTTTAGCAGCAGTGCTATTAGTGGTGCTAGTGGTTGACATGGTTGATTGTGTGTAAGCGGGAAATGTTGGTTTAGGAGGCTCAGATGTTGTAACAGGCGCGCTGTTTAAGGGTTTGAAGTCTGTTCCCACGGGTCCTGCCACTGCTGCTGGAACCTGAAATGTAAAAACAGAAACCACCGTCACTATAAGTGAAACACATGCA
This sequence comes from Mixophyes fleayi, assembly GCF_038048845.1. Classification (NCBI taxonomy): domain Eukaryota; kingdom Metazoa; phylum Chordata; class Amphibia; order Anura; family Limnodynastidae; genus Mixophyes; species Mixophyes fleayi. Next base: position 202,506,253 of record NC_134407.1, on the reverse strand, counting down.
TACACTGCACTACAACAAAGCACAAACTAAAGAGCAAAGCCAGACCACAACACACACAAAAGGCCTTTACTTCACACACACAAACCAGTGTGTGTGTGTGATTTTTAGGAGTGACATCCCTGAGAGCATCACAAGCTCAGACACAATGCCAAGCCTGGGATACTACAGTGCTGCCACCTACTGGGCACCATCCCTCATTCCTTCACCAAGAGCTGTAACAAGGCCACCCCCCACACCGACTGACATGTGGCAATTTAAGACATGCACATAACCCCAAATTACAGAATTTGGCCTAGAAACATGTAATTCACACTGGGGGTTGAAACCAAATTTAATTCCTGGGCAACTTTTACAATTAAAATGGGACTCATACCCCCACTGTGAACCTATTAAGACAGACCATGGTGTTCTCCAATGCAATTAATATTCTAGTCATGTATTCATGTTCTAGTGTTTTGATTTAATGGTAAATGGACTATAGACACACATCCATGCATTAAGCCAATATCTGCTCATTGAACGCATTATGATTGCATGCATTAACCCTTTAGACCACCAGTTAGCATAAACTGAAATATGTTTCCCTCTATTTTAATGTATTTCCATATTCTGATTGCATTGAAACATTTAGGGCAGGGGTCCAAAGGGTTAATCTGTGAAGCGAATACTAAATACTGCAATTTCCTGCATACTTGTGCAGCACTAGGAAACAGAGCTTTAGCAGGTGCAGAGAGGGTCTCTGAATTGGAGGCCGATGTAGTTGAACTTGTGACAGGTGATCCCATCTGCAGCACAAAGAGAGTAAGCAGTGAAGAGACTACAAGTGACAGGACAAGTCCCTACACAATCACACTTACACAGAGCAGACTACAAGTGACTCTCCAGGTCCATAACCCATCACACATACAAAGACCCATCTACAAGTGACTGGCCAGGCCCCTACACAATCACTCAAAACAGCAGACTACAAGTGACAGGCCTAAGACAAAATACATGATATACCAATATGACTGTCCATTTATTGTCCAAGTACTATGAGAAACAAACAGTCTCAGGGGTGGTAATGGATTTTGAGACTTTGGTTGAGTAATTTATTAACCTTTAGTGGGAAACAAAAGAAAAAAAAACAAAGCACAGAGCAAGCCACAACCCTCATTGTACAACTGTGTAATTGTTACCTGTCCAGCACTGGGGAAAAGTGGTTTGGGTACAGACTGCATGGTGGGGGCAGACGTACTAGGAGTTGCCAGTCTACCGACACCTGGTGCTGAGATGGACTGAATTTGTGTCATTGACGGCATACCAGGACGTGGCCCAACGGGTGGAGGGACACCTGAAGAGAAAGGGAAAAGCAGACTTATGATAAATGTATAGCATTCCAGATGAATGCTGCCATTACTCAGTTCTGCAGCTAACTGCCCAGAGGTTGCATTTAGATGGTCCCATCTGTGTGCAGTTGGTATGTCCTCCGGAAGTACCAGTTTTCTCCCACAATCGAAAGTCATACTTGTAGGTTAATTGGATTCTAACAAAATTAACCCATGGATGTGGGGAAGGGAATATACACTGTAAGCTCCACTGGTAAAGTATCAGATGTGAACAACTAAATATTCTCTGTAAAGGTGCACAATATGTAGGTGCTATACAAATAAAGACTAATAAACAGTATACATTTAGAAGTTCAAATATTTTTAAAGTGTTAAACATACCTGGAGGCAAACCAGCCATCATAGGGTGCATCCCATGCCCGTGGTGGTGCATCATACCACCCATTGGCAGCATCCTGACAAGATAATTAAAAACACTGACATGTAAATGACACGTGAGGAAAAATTACAATAGCTGTTTACATAATTTAAACTTTCTAACGCAGAGAAAAAAAAACAAAGGTGATGAAGGGACACATGGGATGTAAAGGCACATTGATCTCAAATAAACGTGACATCTCACTGTTAAATGACCATATTATCTCATACTTTGCCATCTAGGTGATCAGATAGGCAGTACTGGGCAAAAGGGACACAGTATTTGTTTCAGTCACAGAAATCAGTGGAAATCCCATTGCGAAAGGAGACGCCAAAAGGGAGGTGGGTAATGTATTATACAAGAGTACAGACAGGAAATATTCCCTATCCCATACTAACCCATGGGGCATTCCTGGCATAACTGGGGGAATTCCAGGCATCAGTGGGGGCACAGATGGCATTAATGGAGGTATTCCTAGAATAAAATGATATTAGATGAACAATGCACTATATACATACACATTATACACAAGTATGGGAAAGGTACCACTTGCATGTTGAAAAGAATGGGTATGGCATGTACACATAGGTTTCCAGTCGCAGGTTTACATGCAGGAAGGGAAAGACAACAAAATGGCAATGGCATTACATCTAGCCCATATAAGGATTCCACCCTCCCATCATACAATTACCAGATGATTACCTGGGGGCATGCCTGGAGCGCCTGCTAAGCTATGGAGACCTGGTTGACCCATTGCAGGCATGTACCCCTGCTGAGGCTGCATTTGCGGCGGAAATGAAGTTGATGGCCCAGAATCATCATCGTCGTCATAATCAGAGTCATCCTGTTTCTTCTTTTGTCCATCTACTGGGGAAAGATAACAGATCATGTGATGAGAACTCAGAACGTGAAATCAGACCATCCACTAAGGGCTCCCCACAGGCTTTACCACAAGTACCTTGCGTCTTCTGCTCCAATAACCGCCTCCTCTCATCCATATCTTTTTCAGGAATTCCTTCCATGCCATAAATTTCCAGTTCAATGTCTGTCCTGCCAGGAATGGCATTTGGGACAGCATCAATGGTCTCTTTATGTACCTGCAGTGAGAGAACATTAGGTGGTGTGTCAAACATAATGACTCACGCTGCAATTTACTACTCCTGACAATTTACCTGCATACAATGGATGGCTAGACCTGGACCGGTGTACAGCTTCTTATGACAGATGTGACACTTAAAATGTTTGGCCTTCTGGTGCTGGATGAGAATCTTCTCATCGTCAAAATCTCTGTTGCAATACCTGGTGAGCAGTTAAAGATTCTACAGACTAGAGACAGTGGCATTCATTAACACATTTTTAAAACAGTGCATCATCATGCACAACCAGTCCTGAGGACAGGCATTACCCACCATAACACATTTATTTTCTATACAGCCACTTGCACCACTGTAAACAGCAGCTGTTAATATATAAATTTACATTTCTACAATTACACTTGAAAATTATATGGTCCAACCCCACTTTCAAATGACACCATCATTGAAAAACAAAGTGTGTAGATCTGTAGAAAACAACAGAACATTCACAATAATTACTACAATTTTTCCACAACTGAAAGCCGCACTTACAACTGCTAAAGGCAGCAATGCAGCACCTCCCCAACCCACAAAGCCAGACGACTAGGGGCTGTTAGATGCAGCCTTTTTTTCCAAATAAATTTTGGTACCAACTTAAAATGAAGGCAGAGGGAGCGGTGTGCGAGCAGGAGGAACAAGCACCACTCACTTTTTTTTTTGGGCAAGGCTACAAGAGGGAAGGAGCCTGAAGAAAAGCCATCATCAAGAGGCTGGCAGTGCAGCTTGAAATCCATTTGCTCTCAGCAGGTCAAGAAATGATAAATAATTTATAAAGCTGTCCTATGTGCTGACAAACTATAACTGCAAGCTGCACATATTCCCATAATATAAAACTGTACTAGAAAAGTATACAAGAGGTGCAGAGGCCACAGAAGAAAAGGCTGGATATAGAGAACCATAAATCCACTTATTTCAGGCCTGGTCCAAGAAATTTCCAAAAATCTGATTAGTAAATATAAATACAGTGGAGCTAGATAGATATATCTATATATAAAATCACACACAATACTACACACACACACACAAATACTAAAAAAAATGTTATACACACACTTGCATTACTATAGATATTTATCTATACAAATACACACACACACACATTATTATATATATATATATATATATATATATATATATACATACATACACACATATCTCTACATATATCTCAACATTATATATATATATATATATATATATATATATATACATACATACATATATATATACATACATATATATATACATACATACACACACACACCTAATCAGGCCTCACCACCACGGTCTACACCACCCATCTCTATGTCACAGTATGAGGAAAGGATACCAGCACCAGGGCTTCAGCTGCTTCTTCTTCTTCCGCCCCATGCCGGCTGTCACAGTGTGCGGGGAGGACGGCGGTTACGGGGAAGTTACCGGGGAACAGGGAGCTGATACGGAGAACGGCCACAAAGGAGAAGACAAGATGGCGCCGGCTGTTACACACCACCTCTTCCCAGAGTGCAGCGCGCATCGGGCGGGAACTAGCTAGACACGCCTACTAGGGGGGAGGAGCCGCGTTGTAGGGAGCCATCTTTACTGAGGGCAGAGATGGACAGTAGTAGAAGGAGTCAATAATACCAATCCGCAAATGTTGGTACAACATGAAGAATTTTATGAGTGAAAGTGTGTCACACACAGATATAAGACTCCAGGTGTTTATGAAACTATAAGTCCCAGCATGCTCTGCCAGCTATCAGCTAGTTATCTACTGGCAAAGCATGCTGGGATTTGTAGTTTCACAACACCTGGAGTGTCACAGGTTAGCCAACACTGCTCTAGGCATTACAGACATGGACACCTACAACAATCTGTACCCAACAAACCTAAGTGAGCTTAGCTGGCAATATTTTTAAAAATATTTTCCAATGAATGCTACTGCTGAGCTAGTTACATACAAATGGGCATTGAAGCACTACAAATCCCACCATGCCATGTTTACCAATTTGGATAATAGTGCAGTTCACACCCTTATCTTCTATAATGTTGACTTATAAAACCCAGAGTAGCTGGTAAGAATTGCATCTGGTGGATTTGTATTTTACAGTACATTAAATATTGAAAACGGGACATTTCCAAAGACAAATTTTGGAAACCCGGGACTGATATAAATCATCCGCAACATCACAAATCTGAAAACAGCTACAGGTCTAGTGTAAGTGCCAAGTGGTAGTGATGACGGTCACATATGCATGTTAGAAGAACCTGTGTTTGCAGTCAAGAGCAACTGTAAAAATGTATTTTATTCTTTTCTGGAACATGGTCCTTACTCTCATAAACTCTGTGTCAGAACAACAGATAAGTAAGGACCCGTGGTCATTCCTTCTCTCTCGCCCTGTACCTGATGAGAGCGGACCTTCTAATAAGCTTATCTCCCATATCTTGGCAGCTGCTAAATCTCTAATAGCAAGACACTGGAAAGACCCTAGGGCTCCCTCTATGCAGGAGTTAAGGTCCCAAATAAGGCATGTCGCATGCATGGAGAGTATAACGTGCTATCTTCATGATAAATCAGACAATTTCGATAGAGTATGGGCCCCGTGGTATTTACTAGAAAGTGGTAGCTGCTTATCCAATACAGTTTCCCCTTCTGCAGCTGGAATATAGCTCCTGGGCCGCCTCCGGATCCCCCGGGCTGGATATGGTGCGCTGCTGGTGAGTAATGTTTGTATGCCAGTTTCCTTTTTGGTAGTCTATATAAGTGTGTGGCTTAGCTTTTACTAGCAATGTCCCAAGTTTGCTTGCTTAGTTATTTGTTAGCTATATTGTTACAAAAACTTGTGCCTTCCTACCCCCCAACCTTTCTTTTTCTTTCCCCCTCCCCACCGATATAAAAATATAAAACATAGAGGAGACATCTTGAATATTAATATTTTTATGTCAATCGTGTTGATTGTATCTTTTCCTGTTGTTTCCTCTTTAAATAAAGAGTTAAAAAAAATAAAAAATGTATTTTATGTACAAAAGATATTAACATCCTGATAAATGTATTGCATGGAGGACAAAAAAATTAACCCTCCCTTTTTTTTTTTTTTTCAGTAATGACTATAGTATTTACAGGTAACAATAATTGAATTCTGTGCATTCTGCTAGGACTTCCACATATGTATTGTACATATCCTGCGTTGTGTCTGTCTCAATACGACAAGTGCCGTATATGCATTCAACAAGAGACAGTTGAATACGGACGGGCGTATAACCAAATTACGTGCGATTAAAAAAAAAATGCACAATACATTTGCTTGCCTTACTGAATCAGGTCCAAGATGTTTTTTTAATAATTACATCAACTTGTATTTATGTTCATATTTTAAAGCAATGCTGGGTTTAACTCATCATTGCAAGATGGCAGTGTACATGACTTCAGTCAGTGGTCATGGTGACATACATAGACATGCTGCAGCAGACTTTGGCAGACTGTGTTTTTTTCCCCTGACAGATCAATTCTGATCCAATTCTATTTGCATCATCTACAATAGACACCAATATCTCTGCCAGCAAATCTGAATGAAGGCAGCTAAATTGCCAGACATCATCTGCCTGTCAGGGGGACTAACATGAAATCCATGCTGCAAAATAAAATGTATGACAGAAGTGGATAGTATAATGGCATTGGCATGGTTATCTGTTATATACCGTGGGTGTGTAATCTGCGGATGCCCAGAAACGGTAGTGTCACTGATTGAGAGGTAGGAACCATCCAGTCCTACCCGGAACCTTATTGTAGCGGCTGCGACGGACGGATATACGGGCGGACCTCTGTTTGTTTACCTGTCACAGCGGCCGCGCTGGCATCTGTGTTGGGGATGTTACCGGCTCAGACGTCACTGGCCGAGTCCGTGGATGGGGATGAGCTGAGGAGTGAGGATGGCGAGGAGAGGAGGGGGGAGAGGCAGTGTAACAACTATTATTACTCCCTGTACATCTACCAGGCTGGGAGGTGAGGACCCCCTATCACATATAGATTCCCCCCATCACGTATAGACCCCCCCCATCACGTATGGACCCCCCATCATGTATAGACCCCCCCCATCACGTATAGATCCCCCATGCAGTGAAATATTAGTTATTTATAGTGTGGTGATCTTCTGTACAGCGCTGAGTCCCCCACTTAGCACATCCCCCCCTATACAATACTGAGACCGCTGTAGTACTATAGCCCCCCCTTCATAGACAGCTGCACATTCATCAACAGAGTTAAGACCCCCTTGCACAATGCTGAGACTCCCTATGTTACAGGGGGTGCAGAGCCCTCCTGTAATACTGCTGAGATCCCCTTTTACAATGACACTATTCCCCACAGTGGTGGAGGTGGGCTGGTATACAGTGGTACGCCATACTATCAATTCTCCTACTGCTTTAATTGCAAAAATATCAAATTCCAATTCTAAATTTCCACTTCGACTTCCACTTTCAAAGGAGACCTTTATATACAATGTTGAGACCTGTTCAGTGCCAAGACCACCCTCACACAATGACCTTTTATAAAATGCTGAGATCCCCTGTACAGTGTGGAGAGCTCTCTTCCCTGGTGCGTTCTGTGACCTACACCCTGTATCTTGCAGAGACCCCTTATACAATGTATAGTACACAAAAAAATGATTACTATGATATATGAGGGGGAGGGGTGGTGTGTAGCAAACACTATCTTTTAAGTGTGTTAGACAATTTTAAATCCCCTGTATCTTGATTAGAACATCAATCCCATTTTCCTCTGCCCTGAATAGAAAGTATCATAAATAAGACTGTGAAGTTACGTAATGTCTTTTCCAGCGTGTCCCAAAACTCGGCAGACATTGATGATGGGAGCCAAGGGAGTGCTGCCTCTGACACCCCATCTGGGGAAAACTTCAGGTGAGTGGGTTGTTTGTGTCCATATTCCAGGCCCACACACACATACACAACTATCCTTTTCAGCTTTCTTTATGCAGATGGCACGCTAAAGTCTGCTCTGTCTACAGCACACCATAATGCAAATGTCACCTCTACACACATTCACTATAGTGTAATACATGCGGTATCGATAACTGGTGGTAACTTAGGAGCCAAGCCTGTTGAATGCAGCAATAATACCCACCACATCTGTATTTTAATCAGGTACTCATGTGACTAATACAACCATACATTCAAACTGTCCTCATAACTGCAGTTGGTGTAATTGCTATGTGTACTGTATCCATTTTTTGTTTAAAGCCTCTCTTCGGTGGACACAAATTTACCGGCCGAAGCGGAGCCTGAGCTCAAGAACTTTATTGCAAAGCGTCTGTCGCGGGGAGCCATGTTTGAGGGGATGGGTAACTTAGCATCATTAGAACTCAGGTAAGACATTGAACTGTAAGCATGAGAGTTTTGTTAGTGATTGTATGATTGTGATGTTGACCTGTCAGGGTTTGTGTAGTCTTCTTTGTCACAAAATACCCAGCACAACAAGGAAGAGCATGAATCATGTTAAGTATATAAATGAATTTGTAATAAAGCAATCGCCTGTCTTTTTGGGTTACCAATGTACTAATAGAGAGCTAGGAACCAAAGTGCAGATTACAATTGCTGAGTAAAGTCTTCAGGAGATTAAATTGTTAGTGTAATAGCATGTGGTCAACAAGAGGCAGCCGTTTTATGCTGTAATGTTGGCTACTTATAGGGTGATCTTGGCCCAAGTGACAGGATCAATGTCCATGATGGTGACACATGTAAGTAGATTCAACATATTAGGAACATACAGATCATGTCTACTAGTGCCTGTGAGATGTCTTTAATGTGTAGGGGAGGCATCCACTTTAATAAATCCTATAGGATCTTTGAGATTTCAATTGTAAAATGTGGAAGAGCAGTCTTGATTTTTGCTTGGCTTTCTTAATGAATCCTGCTTCCTGCATAGAGCAAATCGAGTGGTCCCCACCCAAGTTTAAAAAATCAAAGAGCAGTCTTGCTACTTCTGTATTTGCTCTGCAAGGAAAACCAGCACCTTGGAAGCCATCCATAGAGATTCAGTACAGTTCCGTTGAAGCTCGTTTGTCGGACTGAGTCGTCCAGCTCTGAAAGCTGCATCTCCAAGTCGGGAGCTATACATGGGCAGCAGGATTGCTTAGGAAGTGAATGTCTGAAACACCTTCATTTGTGCGATATTCAGTTTTGTTGTATCCACCATATATCTGCAGGATCTCGAGCAGCCATCTGGTGTCATTGTTGTTCTCTTCTGAAACATTATTACATTCAATGCTTGACTTCATTGTATTAGATATCAATGTGGAGGGGCTGTGATATTCTAGGAGAGCAAAGTATAAATATAGATGACGCTGCACAGCCTGGAGGTCAGGGATAAGAGAAACTGAACCATTTACTGCATTACAGAGAGAGGACATATTTGCAGCTCTTCAGACTCTACCTAACCACACGTAAATCTGCAGTATGACATCTGTCTATCACTGGTCATTCCTTGCAATACGGGTATTGCCTTTAAGTTGAGAGGCAGCACGCAAAGGAAAGAGTTTGTCTGTAGTTTAAACTAACTCTATGTAGATAAAACCGTGTGTCCTTTTATTACAATGTAGCAAGAAAAAAAAAAAAAGATTTCCTAGAATGTGCAAATGACAGATTATTGCCGCACCAGCAAGCAAGGACAGGTGCTAATTGTGTTATAATTTTGATCTCTAATCCATGTCACATTTGTCTAATTCCAGTTGCCTAGAATACACACTGGGCTGTTACTACTGCCTGATAGAACAAGACAAGCAAGGACAAGCCAGTAGCTCAGAGCCCGCACCCCCCTCCCTGGAGTATGTCGTCTGCTTTCTTGGGGGCTCAGAGAAAGGACTGGATCTATATCCTTTGGTTGTGTTTTGTGGGGTACAAGAAATATTCTGTCACTTATATCCCCCCTTTCCCCAGGGGAGATTTTAGTCTACTTGAAGGGTAGCTCTCCTTTTGACCAGAGTGGGGTCATAACACTTGTCTCCAGTAAGGGTACGCTGGAGAGTTCTTTGTGGAAAGATGGTTAAAGGGTTGTGTATGTTATGGCTGCTGCTGCCTACTCTTCAGGCACTAAGATGTAACTGTAAAGTGTCCAGCTGGGCGCCCTTTCATACTGAGCTGACTAGGACACTATAATCGCTCACATTCAGGGTGAATGTCGTAGAGGTAGTGACTGTATAGCAGATGAGATGGTGATTATGCAGCATATACAGTAATGGCCATATTGTCACGACATGATCCACAATAGCCCCTTTCTGCCCCCAATAGTCTGTTGTTATTATATTTCTTCAGTATGTTCTACCATAGTGCCCCAATGTGTTCCCTATATCTCTGCGACAATAGAAAATTAGACAGACTAAGCTATTCTTCAGAAGATCTCTGAAAGGAAACACTTTCCAAAATTATAAACGTGGAGACCCTGCTTGTGTTCATGGTACCAACCACCAGTCCTGTTGAAACTTGCCAGCAGGTATCCTGCTAAAAATATAATTGACGGTTTAGATCTCTGATCCAGGTTGCCTACATCTTGAGATCATGGTTGAATGAATAACATTGTCAGGCAGTCCTTCCGATAAATAAATAGGAGAGTTTAGTATAGTGTAAAGTACCTTTGGCATTAACATCATTTTGAGCAGATTAATTCCGCCAACAGATGAAGTTCTCAGAGCCTGAACTCCCTTGAATACATAGTATTTAGTGAGAACCGAATATCACAGGACAAAGTCTGAAACTGTTGGCTATCGTACAACAAACACAAAGGAGCTCAGTGACACAGGTGTTGAGTGCTGACTCTCCTTTAAAGGGAGTTAGGATCGCATGTATCAGAAACAGCTCTGTCTTTGTCCAGTTATTAATGAACCCAGAAAGCTTGAAAACAGATGTTTATAATAGCTAATGCTGGCATTAAGCTAATGTAACCTGTCATACACATATACATGGACACATGATCTTAAAGTTGACCACATGCAAGCCCAACAACTGCTTCCAGATAAGCTTGCCTTATGAAAGACATCTTTACGTTTCACGAAAGCTTTATAAGCTCCAGTAAGGTTTGCAAGATGTCAGGATTTTTTTGCAGGGGCTTAGGTATGTACTTTACTTAAGCTTAATTAACTAAGCTATCAGCCCAACCTCTCTTTCCTTATGTTAACTATGTTAATTGTACTGAATTGGCCAATAATGGAACATCAGATGTAGGCCTTTACTGCAGCCCACACTATATTGGTTTTATAAGACTACACGTTCAGAATGGTCAGAATTCCCAGGGTGCAGAGCTCCACTTGACCTATTCACATCATACATTAACAACACCATGGCCATGTCAGTGCTGGACAGGCCAAATACTCCTCATCCCCATTCTCTCCACTAATAGACCAAAGAGAGGTAATTCACCATCCAGTGGAGGACTATTTATATTAAACATGACCTCTACACTGTTTATATTACTGTTCATTTCATCCATACATATAACTGGAATCCCTGATCAGCTTCTTGAGAATCCAACACATTTTAAATTATTCCATGATTATTGGGTGATCTGTCTACATTGGTAGTGATTAGCTACATCCTCTTACAGATATCTCCTTCCTCCCTACCTGCTTAACCAACATTCAAGACAATTTGTTTTGATCGATAAATGTGGCTTGCTGAAATATAAATAATAAAAGTACCATACTAAAGACAGTTCTCTAGAGAAGTAAATCAAGAATATATACCAGTTACTCTGCTTGATCCCTGTTGTTTCGAATATAACTTGTTTGTATCTAGCCACTGAATGTGATGTGTCCAAAAAAGATCTGCTTTTGATCGATATGCAAAACCTGGCATATTTAACTCCTATCTCTCTGTCGCCTTTTTCACATAAACAGATTTGCTTATTTATTCTGGACCTCCATGGCACAAGCCTAAAATAGCACAGCATCCCTGTCTGTACAGTTCAGAAGTTGGTTCACACATGGACATCTGTTCGGCTTGCTCCATGGGAGTTCCTGTTAAAAGCTCCTTCCCAAACATTGTGAGCAGCAAGTCCATTGATAAATTGCTTGCATTCTAGTGTTGCCATCTGCCTTCATAGTGAAGCCTATGATTCACATATTGTTGCAACTTAGGTGATTTTCCAGGTTGTCGGCATTGGTTGACCAGCTATCCGCTACCTTCTCTCTCTCTCTTGGGTGATATTTCTTCACCTTCTTATGACTCTGTTTTGCTGACATATGTTACTGGTCAGTGTATAGGGTACAATTTGAGTGTGGTTTAGGGAATTACCGGGTTCCGCTCTTTTGCCCTCTCCACGCTAGCTGGTCAGCCTGAAAACAGCCTTAGGTGCTAGCTGAGGATACCCAGTGCTTTTGTAACTTCAGAATCACTCGGGCAAAACAACTGGAAAGATACAAATGTACCTTTCATTATATATATATATATATATATATAATAGTGCATGTGTGTGTGTATGTATGTGTATATATATATATATATATATATATATATATATATATATATATAAATTTACAAGTCACACAAGGAGTACAACTAAATTAGCTAAAGTAGGGGGTTGTTTGTACAGTGAATCTACCCTTCCCTAAAGGGGCTATAAGCACTGTATCCTCAGGAGTGGTGTCCTGGCCACCGAGCCACACTGTTTTACTCCTCTGCCAGTGGAACAGGTACCAAGATCAATGTTCTCCTGCTTTTGGTTCCACACAGATACAAAGTGCATGGAGACTTCGTATCCAGCAGTCACAATCCTGGACCAACAGTAAATTCAACCCCTAATCAGCCTGTCCAAATTAGAAAGTGAAACCACAACCTCACATCTGAGCTCTCTTTTAAACCCGGTCTGGTTTCCACAGTGGTGTGGCCTAGTGGGTCTGGTAACAATTTCCCGCTGAACTGGATGCCTGAGTAGCAGAGAGCGGCTCCAAGCCTACGCAAAGTCCTTGGATTGCAGCAGGCACCCTGTGGAACGGGGCTCCGGGAAGTCTGGCTAAAGTGGCTGCATAACTACTAAATAAAGGTTGAATAATTGTAATTGACAGAATTGTGCCCAATACTGGAAGACGTATGTTTTGTTTAACCAAACAACATTAATAGTGTTTTCAAAATAATTTACCTCTAACAGGTATGGTATGTTTATGTATCCTTCAACATGTCAGGTCTTTATACCTTGGACACCCTACTGTATCGCATACGTCTAGTAAAGGTGTTATTTTCATGATCTGACCCCTGTGTGTCTCCTCTGTTTGTTTCCGTAACTTTTTACCTTCAGACTGGAACTGGACAGCCATGTAAAGGGCCTGAAGACCAAACTGAAGCCTGAGGTAAGATGAGGATGGTGCTGGAGTCTCAGGAGTCATTGTCCGCTGTTCTCGACTAGATCCATCTCTAGGGTTACATTTGATTCTTCCCTATCTCCGCCAGCTCCTGTACTGACTATTATTCCGAATCTCATTCAGCTCCATTTCGAGAATTACTTGTACCATCTTCCATAACTCTGGAAACAGAGATGGCTGATATAAGGATTAATAGAGTTACATGGGCCATCCACACCCGATTGTTATCCCCCATATCAGCCAGCTCTGTTTCTAGAGTGATCTGCACCGTCCAGATCTGATGATTGTTCCCCGTCTTGGTCAACTCTGGTTCTAGAGTTACATGTAGCACTTGCTTCTGGTTATGCTGTCCCATGTCTGACACCTGATTCTAGAGTTACATGTACACCCAGCATCTGATTATATATTTCCCATCTAGATGAGTAACCTGGAGTCTGACATAAAACCTTATCTGAGCAGTTGGTTTGAAGACTCCGTGTTACCAATCCACAGAGTGGTGAATCTCTTCCAGGAGAAATTGGCTTATTTGTTACATGCGGTAAGAAGCACATTCTAATTTAAATCATTAAGTGACCACTAAACATAACAGGCAGGTTTTGTTAAAGTAGACAGCTGCTAAGAATACTTGCATACATGTATGTAGAAGTTAAATTAGATTTGAAATATGGGTTTGATCATAGGAGGAACTATTTACTCTATGCACTGCAGACTTACAATCAGTAACTGTACTGAAGTACATTGCAGTTTTTAAGTGCAGAGAAGAGTAGCTTAAAACCAGATTTGTATGAAGCATGAGATTTGTGTCAATAGTACAAGATGTTTTTTTTCCTAAACTTGTATTCAATATTTAGTTGCGTTTTAGCCCACAACTGAGTATGTACACATCATACACTTACAACTTGCTCTTTACCTATGTCCAGGCGCTGAGCTACACTACAGTGGAAGTTATAAATTCTGATGAGAGAACTCGGAATGACATCAACAGGTAAATACTTGCCATAGATGAAGTGCTGCCTCAGGTTCCCAAGGTTCTGCCGACATGTGGCCTACCTCAGGGTCCCAAGGTTCTACTTGCCTGTGGCCTACCTCAGGGTCCCAAGGTTCTACTTGCCTATGGCCTACCTCAGGGTCCCAAGGTTCTACTGGCCTATGGCCCCTACCTCAGGGTCCCAAGGTTCTACTGGCCTATGGCCCCTACCTCAGGGTCCCAAGGTTCTACTGGCCTATGGCCCCTACCTCAGGGTCCCAAGGTTCTACTGGCCTATGGCCCCTACCTCAGGGTCCCAAGGTTCTACTGGCCTATGGCCCCTACCTCAGGGTCCCAAGGTTCTACTGGCCTATGGCCCCTACCTCAGGGTCCCAAGGTTCTGCTGACCCATGAGCCTCTTTACTGGTACCACCGTTCTGCTACTCGAATTCCCAGAGTTTTATTGGCATGTGGCTCTCAAGTTTCATGGCCCTCTTTATATTCACATGTGACCCTATTTCTAGAGTTCCCTGGTTCTGTTGTAGTTGTGTCCTCCATCCTTTCACTCTGACTCTATTGCAGGTTCCTGACCTCGGCCAGTCTGCAGGGCCTAGTACAGGAAGGTACTATGACGTCTCTGTGCATTGCAATGACCGAGAGAGAGCATCGATCTGTCACCGTGGACTTCAGGGACAATCAGCCAGAACTTGTTAATGCAGGTGAGCCCCCCACCCCAGTGTCAGGGTAGACAGGAAAAGGAGGCGGGGAAAGGACAGGTAATACAAGTAAGCACAGCTCTGTTCCACCACCTGCGAGAAGAAGGAATACGACATGTAGGTAGTTAATCTGCATAAAGGTGTTCATTATGCCTATTGCAGTAAATCCCATCTCTCTTGTGACACCTACAAATAAAATCCACTGACATCATCCCTCTGCAGTTAGCTGTATTCTATATATAAAACGCCTGTAGATTCAAGGCATTGCTTGTAGCGTTTTTCCTAGGTGCATAGCGTCCTACAAAACGCCGGATTACTTGTTAGGAATAGTGTAAATCGAAGAAAGAAAGTTAAATTATGCTGATATTTGATGTAAATAATTTATCCCAGCGTATTAAGTGATATTTGCAGAGCAACAAAGTGACACAGACCACCCCTCCTCTTTTTACAGTTAGTAACCGCTTCTGTGAGGATTGGATGCAGGTCTTCATTAACAGCTATGACGGGGGGAACCCCTTTCTCTTCCGCCAGAAGCTGGAGAACTTCAAGCTGAAGGTGAGTATTCTGGAATAATAACAAAAAGGACATTACCAGTGCACAGTTTAACCTTATTATATCTAATTCTGGACAAAATCGGATGCCACATAAGTTTCCTGTACCTAGAAATCTACACAAAATGATACAAGTGAGGACAAGCACGGACAGACAATTTTCTTTTTGTATATATAATAATGGCATTGATTTTGATATAAAAATAACAGGCTCAGGCCTGTCTTCTGGGCCACACCGTCTTCCTCCCGCCACCTTCCCGCTTTTAATTATTTTTAGTCGGCAGTATGCAGATATTATTTGCTTCCAGAGAAAACATGAAGTGTTATTTAATATGATGTAGTTCTGATGTTTTGTAACCCACTGCGACCAATCGGAGATCAGCTTTGATCGGCCCAGAGTAAGTTACTACAGGTGTCAGCTTCCAGAAGTATTATCATTCTTCTCTATTGAAATGTATTGCTGAATATGCCTGATGGTGGCGATATTTATGCCCCCTTGTCATTCATCAGGCCATTCAGGACATGAACAACCTGAAGAGACTGATCCGCCAGGCAGAGAACAGCCATTACGCCCTCTTCCGCTGTTACACCTTCTTGAAGAACTGCGGCAATGGAAACACCCTTCTCCAGATCGTCAAGGTGGAGCACGGCGAGATGCCGGAGGCTAGCAGTGTGGTGAAAGTGCTGGAGGAGTTTATCAACGAGGAAGGCTTCTCCGTGCACAACTCCTGACCTGTGTGTCATGTCTGTGCTTCTCGTGTTCCATGTGCCTGGTATGGGTTACTGCTTCCTGTATGGACCAGAGGACTGTTTGACTGATTGTGATGTCTTTAGCAATGTTGTACGTCATTCAGTTGTATGATTTACCCATGTCCTCGGGCTCTAACATCATTGTAACGTGAAGGCAGCTCTTGGTGTGTTTGTACCAGCTCACTTTCAGACACAGTCCGTCTAAAGTCAGAGTCTAGATTAACAGGATCAGCTCATCTGATACCCCATAGAGCCAGAGACCACACAAGGCTAGTTAGTGTTACGTTTCATATGGGAGTACATGTGCGTGCTGAGAGTACATCTGATGAGGTTTTATCCCACCAAGAAAATATTATTTTGTTCAATAACTGACCTGTTGCTTCCTAAACCTGAATGCGCCTCCGCAATACAATATAAAACCAAGTTTAGGATTAAGGTTGTCTATGTAAATGCTTAGACAATCTCTATAAATACCCAATCATTATACCTTCTAATACTTCAGCTGAGACATTGTTCCTCAGACACACCAGCTCTAGCTATAAAAGTTAATATGTTACTGCCCTTATGCTTGTATTAATTGTATTACATTTAAAGTGACACAGTGGGCAAATATTTATTCTGAAGAAACCTTTTAGCTGTGTTTTTTTATTGTTTATTAAGAGGCAACGCTGGGTAAGATTCTTAATTGCATATAAACCTGCACCTATCCATTCAGCTAGCTCTATTGTCTCATTCCAGTAAGAATACGTTTTATTGATTATAACAGTCCAGCATGTTTACCTTGTGTTTGTGTGTTCTAAACACTACAATATGTTTACCTTGAATTTGGGTGTTGTAACACTACAACATGTTTACCTTGTGTTTCAGTTTTTGTGTAAGTGTGTGTGTGTGACATTTCATCAGGGTATAGTGAAGTTTAGGCCAACATGAAGTTTTTTTGTTTGTTTTTAAATAATGGCTGACAATTTAAATCCACCAATCAGCATGTTGTCTTTAGAGACAGTGGGGTAATAAATGTATCAAGCTGCGAGTTTCCGACGGGTTTGAAAAGCGGAGATGTTGCTTATAGCAACCAATCGGATTCTAGCCATCCTTTATTTAGTACATTCTACAAACTCATAGCTAGAATCTGATTGGTTGCTATATAGGCAACATCAACACTTTTCAAACCGGTCACAAAATTGCAGCTTGGTATATTTACCCCAGTGACTGTTATGCTATAGAAAAATCAGCTCATGCCACAGTAGTATTTACTAATTCATACCCTACCGCTGCCAAGATTAACAATGACACTCGTTCCTCTCTTGCTAGCCTAACAGTAGCTCCTTTTATAGACCGCTAACCTATACAACATACAAACAGGGTAAGACACATGTTATACATCCATATTGGAGGTGAGCTTGTGTACAGCACATACAGGGGGAGACACCAAGACTCTGCATTCAGTATGTGGGACACAAGGTGTGTAAGACACATGTCCTCCCAGGGTTGGAGTTCAGGGTGATAAGTTAAGCATTGTGTCATTGTTTTCAAGTGGAATGAATTCCGCTTTTGCACTCCAACCTTTACCAATTATGTACCACTTAAAGAAAGCCAGGTTGTGGGGCTACTATTGTAGATTAATGGCAGGTACAGCCATCTCGGAGCTGTGCGTCATTCACAAGTTATTAACACGATTATTAAGTGCTTTTTGTAGGGCAGGCACTGTTACTATTGTAGTCTGTGTACAGAATGTTTTGTTGAAGGAAGAAGCAGGTTAACCATTATTTCTTGAGTTGCATAATTAGTAATATAATGTTATGCGGCACAAGGAGCTTTACTAAACACATTCTATTCAAAAATGAACATTTCCCTTTAGAGCAGGGTTTACCGAAGTAAATGAAGGAACAATGAATACATTTCACTGGCTACACATTTCAGGTCCTACAATGAAGAAATGACCGGAAACATAAACGTCTGGCCTGTGTATTGTCTTTGGCCAACCTCCCCCAGCCAGCTGTGAATCTTGTGATCTACAGACAATATATCTTGGCATTAACATATGATATAATACATAAACTGCAGCCTCAGTGCCCAAGTTTGTGAGGTTCCAGTAATGTCACAATGTCATTAAGTAGTTTACTGACTTCCTATGTTCTGTACTAAATAAAGTTGCAGTGTTGGACAATGACTGTTGCATATATGTCCTGTAAATAGTCTATACAATTTACTAAATGTTGTATGTGAACCATTATATCCTGTGTCATTCGTTATTACACAAGTGTCATCAGTGTGCCTCATTAACAAAGCGGTCGAGGCACAGCGCAAAAGTCTTTAGAGGTGTCGTGAGCCTCGGTGTGCCTCTAAGCGTGAAGGTTTGTGGAGGAAGATGACGGGAACAGAGCTGCAGTCAGTCTGTCGCTGGACTCGGCACTTTAAGATAGACGCGTTGTCTCTGAGAAACTGGTATACGATACAACACGAGACTCCCTGTCAGATTGGGAAGCTGTGGCACTGTTCGAATTGACGCAATCAAACTGCATGTAAACACTTCAGCTGATATCCTCAGTAAGCTAGGATGCTGCTTGAAATAATGTTCAGAATGGTATTTAGCCAATAAGCTGTTCTGCTGGTAAAGTGTATCATATTAAACTGACATGTTATTCAAGAACAAATCCTAGTTCAGTAACCACTGCAGCCCTGTAATAAAACCAAGTGACTTGGGGCTTCATTCAGAATAGGCCCTAAATTGTATTTAAAATATATGTGTTACAATGAGATCTTTAAAGAAGTACAATTCTTTGTAAAAGAAAAGAGCTTTAATTTAGCAACCTGTAGAGTGAATACTTCATTTTATTAGGAATATATTTTGGTGTGAAATTTCCATTTAAATCGAATTGAATTTCCGCTGCAAAAAGTTATTCAGTGTCAATATTTACTAGAAGCCTATTTTGACAGGGTGGTTTGTAAAATGATTAGAGGTTTGACTTTGATGAGATGATACACTCAGGCGTCTCCTGAGGATGGAGAGTGTATGTGCCGTGACGTGCACTGTGCTGACCATCTAGGTAGACAAAAGTAATTTTATGGTGCGCGTCCAGTGTGGTTAAGAATCCTAAATCACCTCCTGCGATTTTTTCAAGGATCAGATGCAGGTTTGAAATCGAGTTGGTAAGTTGGTATAGTAAAGACAGGAGAGACTTCCATGTATGAAATAAACATTCACCCCATCCATTCTCACGCCGTGAACATAGAAAGAGCTGGCTTACAGACTATATAGTCTCACTTCTGTTTTGTATTTTGGGGACAACATCTTCATGACCTGACCTCTGTCTCAGCCCTGAAAGGAAACTTCCTCCGTATGTTCGTGTGTAATATCACATAGAATTATCTTCTCAAATAACCACCTGCTTCACTATCGGCAAAGGTTTAAAAGAGTCAATTCCAAAGGAAATTTACAGTAACTCAATAGTGATGAATAACTTAGGACACAAAAGAAAATGCAGTAGTGTATAAAGGTGGTGTACAGATGACCATCCTGCTCTCTTGCACAATTCTTCAAATGAGGCGGATACTTTCTCCACCTACGATGTGGTCATTGTCCTAGCTGAATACGCCTAGATAGAATCTGGACTTTCCACCTTTCTGATCTTGTAGACCTTTGGATACACAATGTACCCCTTCTGGCAATAGTGACCTTAGTGGCAGCCTGCCCTTCGTCATGAGTCAAAAGAAGTATTTGTCTGGTCTTCATATGTCCTTCAGTCTGAAACAGGTAAATGTATAATGACCTAACCAAGTCCAGGCAGTAAAACAATTTCCATGCCGAGACATTGGGCTTAGGTAAGAACAACTTCCTTATTTACATAAAATTCTGATACCACCGTGGACAAAAAAGAAGACTTTATCCTAAGTTCCACCTTTCCTGAAAAAAATCAGCAAATGTTCTTCAGACCACAGTGGCGGTAGTCATATTTCTGACCGTGAAAATACAGACAGTATGACTGACGTGAAAATCAAAATACTGATAAGGAGCAAATACCTAATGTTGTAAATACTGACAGGGAAGAAATCCCGACACGGCAAAAAAACAAACTACAGTGAAAATGACAAGAGTCACACTGTCGGCATTAAAAAGGCAAGGCGAGTCGGTCCAATTCGTACCCAACGCAGACCAGAGTGCTGACAGCTTTGAAGCTCTTTGTGCAGATGTAATCGCCAGTAGAAAGATCACTTTCAAGGAAAGGAACTTAAGTAAAATTTACTAATAACAAGTTCAGTTCACATAGTGCCAAAGGATGTCAAAATACCAGTCTTATTATTTTTACTCTCTGCATGAATCTTATGACAAATTAATCTGCAGCTAATATCTTGTGTAGTAATCGGTGGTAGTCATTAACACGGCACTAGAAACGCCTACATAGTTTAAAACGACGTGACAATATCGATTACTATAAGCCCGACGATTATAAAATCACGACTTACCATATAACACACATCAAGTTTGTCCGAAACGTATAATGGAATACAGGAGTGGGGTCCGAGTATTGACGCTTTAAAAGCGCCATTTTCACTGTGCCCATTGTAAATGACCTAATTTTGTACCATTCGGGTTTTACACAGGACTGTGATTTAAGGTTTTGGACAAACTTGATGTGTGTTTTATGGTAAGTCGTGATTTTATAATTCTCGGGCTTCAACGTTTTAAACTATTTTGGCATTCCCAGTGCCGTTCTACTGTATCCCACCTGGAGTAATACCCATAAAGCACAAATCTGTACTTTTAGTGTGTTCATTGCCAGGTCCTTATCTAATCCTTCTTGCAGAAACTCCATGATGTGACTGATGAAGGAATTACTTGCACCAGTTGCTCAAAATCTTCCAGGTTGTGTACACTTTAAATGTTTTCTGCTTCCTGGTGTTACTACTCTATATTTTGTATGTGGCAGCAGTACCTCAAATCCACCAGAGGTGCTGCTGTTCTGCTCCTCAACTTTACACCATGCCTGTAGGAGTTAATCTCCTTGCCTGATTAGAACTGCACCTGTCTCACAGCTTCAAATACCTGACTCAATCTGTGCTCTGTGCAGTTCGTTGTTAATCCCTGGCTGCTGCTTTTTTCTCCCTGTTCCAGTGTTTGTGCTACTGCTGCTTGATCTCCCGTTGTGACCTCGGCCTAATTACCGGTTTAAGCTTTTTCACTTGTGACCGTGAAACCCTGCCCAGATACTGGATACTGCTTGAACTCTGCCTGGACTCTGGTTTCAGCTTGAACTCTTGTTGCCCAGACCTCTGCCTGGTCACTGGTCTCAGCTACTCTGTTTGCTTCTCTGGACAGACTCGTCATCCTGGCAATAGGGTAACTCTATACTTGTTCCTGCATTTTAACTGTATCAGTCATTGCTTGGAACCTGTTGCTCTGTGGACTTTCCTGCCATTCATCACACCTATTCATATTTGTGTATTGGAGTTATACCTGTTTATGCTGCTACCTGAAAATCTCCATATTCCATAAACTGAATCCTTATTCATATATTTTGCATGAATAAAGACATTTGGGGGTAAATGTATTAAGCTCCGGGTTTTTCAACACCCGCGAGTTCGGCGTCTTCGGCGTTTAAATTTAAAGCGGTGCTGCCTTGTAAAGGGAGACTTCCCTTTACAAGGCAACACCGCTTTAAATTTAAACGCCGAACTCGCGGGTGTTGAAGAACCCGGAGCTTAATACATTTACCCCTTGGTTTTTATACTTCTGTTGCCGCTTCCTGAGTTCGCTAGGAATCATAACACCTGGCTTTTAATTCAATGAATATCACCTTTGTCATGAAACCTTGATATCTTAGCAGTACCTATTCCTTATCCACTGCACAACTTTCAGGGATTTTGGATGTGGATGCCATACTTCTTGATGCAGAAGATTCGGACATTCAGGGAGACCATGGCTGTGTTACTGCCAACTGGGTCACCTCTGAGAATGATGGTTTTAGTGGACAAAAAGGTAGGATTGCAATTACCTTCAAAAGGTCTTTACTTATTTTCTTAGAATTCTGGAAATCTTAGGGATTGGAGGAAACACATACCGCATATTAAACTTGCATCTTGAGAGAATATCTACTCCTTCCGATGTTATGTCAACATACCGTGAGTTAGTTCTTCCTCCCTTGGAGTTCTCTGCTGTTGACATGAGATCTATTTGTGGCAATATGGATTTATTTCCTTCCCACAATCCTTGGTCTGTCGGATGACAAGAGTATTTACCCCATCTGGTCTTGCTGTTACCTGTTGTAATGATAATCCATTCATGATCTCCATACAAATTACCCTACGGACTGCGTGTCTTCCTTATAACAACCATTGCACATGCCTTCTTTCTTCTCGTTGTGATGGAATGGATTGATGAAAATCTTTGACATCTCTGTTCCAAACATTGAGAATGTCGTTTGCCAAATGCCTTATATGAAACCTTGACCCAGGAACACCGTCTGTGGCTGCAGCCATGAGCCTAGAACTCTTAAGAACAACTCCACCATGGGAATGGTCCACAAATTTATAATTTCTTGAATTCCTTTCTAGGAACTTTGATTCTTTTCCCCTTGTAGTGTGTCCAGCCAAACCACTAGATATTTCAGTCTTTGTGATGGTTGTGACTCTGCTTGGCTGATAATCCAACTATGTTGTTCCAGAACTTAATGACACATGTCATTTGTGAAGCAGCTTCTCCCAATATCGACTAATGTTCTAACTTTGGCCATGAGATGGAAGGTGCTTTACTTGGAGGATGCCTAAAACCCCCTTACAGTTAGTACTAACTGTGCGATCCCCAAGGACTTAAGGAATGAGTACTGTTTATCTACAACAAAATGTAAAGAGTGGGAACATAATACTGAATGACAAGTATCTGTGTCCCAGGCTGTCTTCCTTATATGCTTTTAAACCAAGGGAAATTGCTCTGTATAGGAACATCATCCAAAAGAGTGTGTTCAGCTTCAGGAAAACCTGTTAAGGGTCCCTGGTGTTTTGTATGGAGAGAGCAGGGTAGGCTCCACACATAAGGCCCAGTCCGGGTCTTCTAGTCTGCCAGTCTCTAAACAGACTGCTCAGGAGCTGCACCTGTGTGGTGCCTGTTAAAATGAAGCTAGAATGTGCAATCAGTCTCTCAGACCTAGGGAGGAGGTTAGTTGCCTCCTGAGAGAATCTGTTGTGGTGAGCAATAATATGTGTTTGATTTGTGTGTGAGACATAAGGTCCTTCACACTTGAAAGAGGGTCTACATGAAATGTGTAGTGAGTGCCGAACAGGCAAGGCTTTTTTATTTATGTTTTGTTTATTTGAATGTGCTAGTAAAACTGACTGAGGTCAATTACACCGCAAATAGTGAACTTGTATGACTTTATTGCTGCTGTTTGCTGCTATTTACCCCAGGAGATGGTACCTATTCCCCTCACACGGTCACAGTAGCTACACACTTTTGCCTGTACTCCGCTACAGAAGTATAGAAAAGAAGGCCCTGAAGGAAAAGATGAGCAGCCTTATATACCTTCTGAAGGGGTTTCTTCTGCCAAGGATGAGGAAGAGGAATCCATAGTCTTTGCTTGCAATTGCTATGGGGTTCTTTTGGGGGATTAGTAAATTAACTTGTTTGATATCAGCCTGTAGACATCTTCTGTCCCCCCTTTTTTTCTATTGTATTCTAAATGAAAGAGCCAATAAGAAACCCCAATACTGGTAGCCTAAATTATAAGAGGTTACTAAACATAGGAAATAAAGATCCAAGTGGGCATCCTGGAAATACACTAGTCAGTGGTCCATAATTATAATTCTGCACAAAATAAGTGTCAGCCTTCCTGGCATAATATATATCATTAAGAGGTTTCTCCCTAACTCTGCAATGAAATGATTCAGTACCCCATATTTGTTAAATAAATTTAATGGCATCATGTAACATTAACTGGCATTAAACACTGTATTTACACTTCACACTTCAGTACAAAAATAATTGCTTGTACATAACGTTGGCGGATATTACTGCAGGTGCCCTCTTGAATGAGGACTAATGTAATGCCCGGGTTGTGTCCATCCATGGATCTAGTCCTTCAGTCCCGCTCAGCAAGCACAAGTGAGTGTAGAAGAAGGAAGGGGTCTAGAGATGTAAATGGTATTCCACTTGCTGTCATACAGGCAGAACCCTATGTAATTATGTCCATACATTCAGCATTCTAGAGGATCATGCTCACTGTTCTGGACAAGGAGGTTCCATTTGAGCATCTAATGTGTTAGTTGAACAAACTGAAAAGTGTCTCTAGATGTTGTGAGATTCTTCTAGTGATTTGCTCTTTGGAAATGCTGATAACAGTTTGGGGTTCTTATCCCCACAGACAATCTTCGGCGGAGACGTAGTCATCCTCATAACTTGGGAACTGAGACGTGGATACAAGTGGTCTAACACTGTATAGCTGCTATACAGTTACTTATCTGTGCAGCCCATTTATATTAATTGGAAGGGTTATTCAACTTGAACGTAGGACGTTTATTTTAATATATATTTATCTAGAGGGTTTAATAGTACATCTGGGTGGAAAAAGATTAAACCACTTGGATTCTAACACTAAAGTGTGATGATTAATATGGGTGTTTAACATAAACTTTAGTATACTTTTTTGGCTATTAACGAGCATTGGGGAGGGGTATAGTGTTTAATAGAACCATCAATTTTAAGGCATTTTCTTTTGGAGGCGTGGTCTACTCTCATGTCACTTTGCCTTCTGATATGTGTAAATCTAATTGGTTGTTACAGGTAACAGCTAAGACTTCTGCTGATATTCAATGAGAGGCGGTGATGGTTATATCGTCTGCTGGAGAAAATTGTGTAATAAAAGTTCAATGACATGAGTAATATTAGTAAAGCCAGGTCAATGATCAAATACACCCTTAATCATTTCTGAGCTCTACTCCCTGTGGACCTCAGTCCAGCACTGATTAGTTTATGATGTGTTGAGCGATCAGCGATACCTATGTACTAATGATTTATAAAGCAGGAGACGGTACCACTCAGCTCTACTGCCCAGTAAAATCTGTGCTGTTCTGACTTGCCACGGCATAATTTTCGTCTTGTACTAAAGATAAATTCTTAAAGGGCATTAATGCAAGAAATATACATTGGTCTCATATAAAAAAATAACTTTAAGGAATTCCTTAAAAATATAGTAAATTGGTAATATACCACATATATTCTTAGATATTTTTAACTTTCATTTAATACAGAACTGCTGCTCTAGCTCTCTATTAAAAATGATGTTTTTATGTTATAAGTCATTCCAAATATGGCTACTTAAAATGTAATGACACGGAAACGGTGGACACGTTCTGTGCGTTTAATAAATAATTCCCCTAGCCATTAAAAAAAATCAATACTATGATAGAAAGGTGCTCTCCAGTAATATACATGATTAAGGCAATGTTAGCTAAAGTTAGTGTGTGTGTGTGTGTGTGTGTTTTATATCTGAGTTTCCTGTGTTTATTGTGTTCTTTTAAAACTCCATTCCAGACAGCTATAATTTCTATATGTGGCACAGCCGCTGTGCTCCTGCTGAATTCTATCCCGGAACCACAGCCCAGGGTGACGGAGACTAAGGGCTAGATTTACTAAGCTGCGGGTTTGAAAAAGTGGGGATGTTTCCTATAGCAACCAATCAGATTCTAGCTGTCATTTTGTAGAAGGTACTAAATAAATGAAAGCTAGATTCTGATTGGTTGCTATAGGCAACATCACCACTTTTTCAAACCCGCAGCTTAGTAAATCTAGCCCTAAGTGTCGCTGGACCCCATTCGTTCACGGATAAAGTTTACAGAAAAAATATTTTTTTGGGGGGCGAGAAAATGGACAAAAGTATTAAAACAAGTTGGAATGTAATCTAATGTGGAAATTATCATTCTTAGATCTGACTCCCAATAAATGTACCATGTTAGGAGAGATTTCATAGAAAACCTCGGCATTAGGATGAATTCCCTCTCTCTCTCCTGGAAGTGGAACAATTGTGAACATCTCTTTAATGTTTGGAGATAGGAAATACAGACCACGTGTGGTTACTTTTGGTATGAGGAAGGTTGATTGTTTTGAAAGTATATAAATTATATCCTCCTCCATGGTTGACAGTTGTAGATTGGTTGCTGTAGGGCGGGCTTCTCGTCGGTGGGATGAAGATATTCTTGTTTCAGTTGAGTGACTGGACCATCAATAACTGGTAAGAATTATGGAAGAGTTCCCTGGTTCCCCATGTCCCATCTATGGGGGTGGAGGTAATCGAAGACCAGCCATGTTAAAGGCAAATACGTTCCATAAGACGGCAAACATCACAAACAACAAGTAGATGCTTAGAAAGATCCACCAGAGAGACTGGTCGCGGAGTCTTTGTTCGAAGTTCCTGAGAATCACGACTCCCAAGGTGATGCCAACCAGAACCCCGCCTAGGTGGGCCACAAAGCTCGGGTAAGGGCACGGAGGATAGGCAGATGGGTAGAACCTCAACCAGACGGCTCTCCCAAATTCAAAGCTCACTGCAAATTGAAAGAGGTCAAAGACAAAACATCAGTAGAGCAATGACTGAACAATTTACTAAATGCTGCGGGGTAAAGTTATTGGGCCTGATTCATTAAGGAAAGAAAAGTAAAGAAAATGAGTAACTTTGAGCCTTGCAAAACCGTGTTACAATGCAAAGGGTAAAAATTAGTTTATTATTTTGCACATAAGGATAATACTGACTTTTTTCATGTAGGACGCAAATACTTGATAGCTTTATTTTTACACTGACATTAAAAGATCATCTAGGACATGCTCTACCCCAATTATAAATCATTGATTCAATGGAATTTCTGCACTAGGGTATTTCTCCCAAATGATCTACTACTTCCCCTTGAATTGCAATAAGGTGGGATTACTCTTAGCCTACAGATGTCGGCTCTCCAGGTATATAGCCACCATCCTGCAGTCCCATTCACTTTGCATGTCCTTCATAATAGTTAATAGTTAATTAAATACTGAGCATTTCCTTTATATTCCATTATAGTTCACAGATTATTAGTTTAGTGAGCTCTCTAGAGATGTGAAAAGCATTTTTCTGTTCCATCTACGCCCCTGACAGGTGCATATTCATATTCACATTATTATATCACTAACTTCTCTAGAGATTTGCAGAACATTGCTCTGTTCCTTACATCCCCTGACAGATACATATTGATATGTTATGTAGTTTATTAAATTACTGACCTCTCTAGAGATCTGCAGAACATTGCTCTGCTCCATCTACTCCTGACAGACACATAGTGATGTATTCTGCAGATTATTAAAATTTTCAGCTCACTTCAAATATCAACCTGAACATCCTCACCGGCTCAACGGCAGCTACAGTCATTTACGGTGTGAGAGTCACTATACATGATCTAACCAAATTTAAATTTGCAAAGTATGGCAGTAAAAGTTTACATGTTTGCTGCAATTAGATCCAAATAACGCTGGGTTTATGAATAGTAGTGTGCAAGAGAAATTCATCAGATCCTGGCTTCACTATAAGTTCTCTCCAAAGTGTTAGAAATAAATAGTTTTTATAAAATGTTATTGGAAAAAACAAAAATAATTTAAAGCAATCCTATGAAAAAACGGGCAGGCTATAAGAAGAAGCTAGATAATTGCCATTTTCCTCGTTTTGCTTCTTCAGGCTGCTATTACTGATTTATAAATTTGCACATTGTCAGGTGACTACCATGGCACCCATAGTCACATGGCACATGATGTAGTGAGCAGAGAGGCTTTGGAACACTCCTCTGAGCTCCATCTCCCCACTGCATGCACAGTGTGTGTGTGTGTGTGTGTGTGTGTGTGTGTGTGTGTGTGTGTGTGTGTGTGTGTGTGTGTCTGGCAGTCATACAGCTAAGAAAATTGATGATCAGATCTATGCTTAAAGAGTAACAAAGTAATACCTTAAGTGCTAAAGACAAGTGGGATTCATCCCTACATGACCACCTAAAGTGCTAAGGAAGAATCCCACTCGTCCTCTGCATTTAAGGGGTTGAGAAAACCCACAGATCACTTCCCACTACATCTGGAAGTGGGGAAAATTGTTCATTTAATTTAATGAATTACCTGTAGTATTAAGAAATGCTTTGTCCACCTGTATGTTTTATTAAACTGCCTCCCTATCTGTTTCATTCTCTCCAATGTTGTTTTGTTTTACTATTAAGAAATGTATCTTTTATTAAACTTTTATAAAACATTATGCATATTTGAAGCCCACCTGAAACAAGGCAATGCAGAATGTGATCTGTGTGTATGAAGGGGGGCTGTAGTGTTAACTTATTTCCCTATATATATATATATATATATATATATATCTATAATATAAATGCTTAGTGGCGTGTGTTAGTCTGTCTGTGTGTGTGGAAAAAATAAAACCAAGCTGCAGCGCCACCTGCTGGGCGGAGTTATACACTGACCTACTAAATTCTTAGTGTGTGTGTAAATAAAAATTCAGAAAGGGCTGAAATTTGGTATACTAAGATGTTTTTAATTTGTTAATTTAATTTGTTAATTGTTAATATTGTTTATAAAGATTTAAAAAATAGATATATATATTTCTTGAAGGAGAAGTGACAGTTGTAGATTGGTTGGTGGTTGCCGGGGGTGACAGTGGGGAGTGGTTGGTGGTTGCCGGGGGTGACAGTGGGGAGTGGTTGGTGGTTGCCGGGGGTGACAGTGGGGAGTGGTTGGTGGTTGCCGGGGGTGACAGAGCGAGAGGAGTGTGATACTCAGGACCGCTGAGAGAGATCCCTGTGTCTGGATAGACATCTGGATAGATGTGGCGATGCAAATGAAGGATGAGGTGATGGAGAAGAATGATGAGGTGGTGACATGTGGACAAAACCACGTTAAAAAAGGGCGCTTAAGTCGGGAAGTAACGCTCTTCCCCTGAGGAGGCCTGGGCTAGGGCCCAAATGCATGACAAGAACCTTTTTAACACCTTAAGTAGCTTGATTTGACTGGAATGCATGAGTATCTTGCACGGGTTAACTTGTGTGTATATATATATATATATATATATATATATATATATATATATATATATATATATATCCCATACTTACCTACTTTCTTCAGCTCCCTTCCGGGAGCCAGCCAGTGGAGGGGGGCGTGAAGGGGCGGGGTGGCAGAAATCGCGTCATTTCAGCCCCGCCCCCTGTGACGTCATGACGCAAATTGCGTCATTTGACAGCGGGGGCGGGGCCAAACGCCGCGATTCACCGGGAATCGCGGCGTTTGGGATCTAATTCTGCCCACTTCACTAGGAAGTGGGGCACTTCCTAGTGAAGTGGGCAGAATTCGGGAGATTGCCACACTCGCCCGGGAGTCCGGGAGACTCTCACAAAATGCGGGAGTCTCCCGGACATTCCGGGAGAGTTGGCAAGTATGATATATCCCTTTTTTATAACAATCAGAATATATTGGACATTGAACAGGGAAGACAGTAAAACTTCCAATAGATCACGTTGTTTTATTGAAAAAAATTTTTTTGCATGTATATAATTTCACATGTAGAGCATTTACATGGCAGTACTCCTCCTTAAGAGTATCAAATTCCAGGTTAACCAGAAGAACGAGAACGTTCTATGCTACACGTTTCAAGGAGATATCCTCTTCCATATGCTTTAGGATAACAAGTAACAAATAATAGTAAAAGCCCAGTATAAAGAGGTCATATAATCAGCATACTAAATTACCGTAGCATAGAAATATTAAATACAGAGGAATCATTAAAGATGTAAATCATTCAAGAAACACAATAAAATCATAACTAACATTACTTTATTTATAGAAAGCCAAGGTTACAAGCTCTCAAGTCTCAAAAAGGTGCTTTAAAAATGTAAAAAAATAAAAATATAAAAATATAAAAAAAAACAATAAAACAAAAACAAGGGAATAAGGTGCAGCCATTTAGGCCCTTGTCTAAAGAGGAAGGGCCCGTTTGTCCCTGATCCTGGGGCCAGAGGACTCCAACCTAGGACAGTACGACCCTTGATCTTAGCCAAAAGGCAGAGAAGCTTTGCTGTTTTTATTATTATTATTTATTATAATGATTATTATCTTAAATTAAACCTCTCTAAAATGACTTCTGAAAAATGCATTAATATTTATTTCCAGAAAGCATTGCCTGGTATTCCCTGGTTCTTAGTGAGGCTGCGTCTATGGTTCATTACACTTAAGCTTACGAACGAAACAACCTGCTCTGCGCTAATGAGGTCCAAGCACTCAAATGTCCATTTTTCTTTTGCAGAGGTCCATTTCAATACTGTTCCTGACATTTAACAAATGGCCAGCAGATGGCAGACTAGTCCTTGTCTCCAATACGCTATTTTCCCTGGGACTGAGGCAGCAGGGGTGATGTCAGTGGGAGGGACCAGTCTGGTTATATTTGCAGATATTACTGTTGCAGTCAGTGTTGTCTACGCCTCTCGCTGCCCAATGATACCATTGCTCTCTGTACAGACGTTTTCCATATAGAAATCCTCTAAGAGTGGAGAAAAAATGACTCCCGAATGGGGGCATTTACAAAGTCTTATTAATGTAAGGTCAGTGTTTAGGCAGAAGGCCTCCGGCTGACTGTAGCTTATTCACCGGATTTATAAATCTCTCAGTGTCCAAGTTCAGAGTGATTCCTATCATCAAAATCATTGTTGAAGATTGGGATACATAGGCAAACCGAGGGGGGAGGGGGACACTGTATAATTGAGGTGGGCGGACCCTGCCCCTGCTTAACACGGCTCTGCTTGAAAAGGGAGAGCTGCGTGCACCTAACAGTGGTGCATGCAGCATTGCCCATGTATATTATGGGGATAGGAAGACTTTGAGAGCAGCCAGGCACTGTCTAATATTATAGCCACGCCCCCATGCATGCTGGTCACGCCCACTGGCGGCGTGGTGTGGAAACCCCCCTCTACAAATCCTGCGTTTGCCTCTGGCATATGCAAGACTGTATCAGCTCAGAAGACCCCTTTATGTGCTATTCAGATCATTAAAGAATGAGGCGTTACATTAGAACACAGCAGAAGTGATAAAATAATTACAACATTCTATCCCAAGACCTCGTACTTACTGAATTATATTCTACATATCGTAATGTAAATTATATACATAAAATGGTCTATATCTTGAACTGCAGAACATGTAAGATTTCCTCTACACTGAGCTTGGTGGGGGTGCTGGTACTATTGCAGATTTTGGGACGTTTCATCATCATCATCATCATCTTCACCATTTATATTGCGCCACTAATTCCGCAGCGCTGTACAGAGAACTCATTCACATCAGTCCCTGCCCCATTGGAGCTTACAGTCTAAATTCCCTAACATACATACAGAGACTAGGGTCAATTTGATAGCAGCCAATTAACCTACCAGTATGTTTTTGGAGTGTGGGAGGAAACCATAGCACCCGGAGGAAACCCATGCAAACACAGGGAGAACATACAAACTCCTCACAGATAAGGCCATGGTCAGGAATCAAACTCATGACCCCAGTGCTGTGAGGCAGAAGTGCTAACCACTGAGACACCGTGCTGCCCATTTCATGGTCTTGAATACAGATACATAAGGACATTTATAATTACTAGGATAAATGTATATATGTATTCCCAATACCTATATGAGTTACAGACCATGTATCTATATGATTTACTGGTTTTGTAAACTAAAGACAAGCTATCTTCTGATTCATCATTCCTGTGAGCCTCTTACTCAACCGTGGTCCTCGTGTCGGCTGACTCAGTGGGGAAAACACTGACACATGAGAAGTGTTAATCACACGTGTCTGCCAAGAAGTGTGAATCTCGTGCTGCTGGAGCTACCTGGGTGTATTTTAATTAGATGCTGATGATAATTAGATCAGTGAACTGATGTAGTTCTTAGAACAGACTTCTGCAGACTCGTCCAGATTCCTGTTATATGTGTGAGACAAATGACAGGCTCCTATCTTGTTTTTAAATGAGTAGAGGATGCAAAGAAAGGCCTCCCAGAGAGCTCTATTAGCTAATCTTGTATTTATATATAGGAAGCAGTTCTTGGGAATAAACAACAGAGGGCATTCATTCACCCACTTTGTGGAATTCCCTCCCTCGCTCAGTAAGACTTTTCTCTAGTCTTCAAACCTTCAAGCGTTCTCTGAAAACCCACCTCTTCAGACAAGCTTATAATATTCCTCAACCATCATCTTAGTCTCCCTAGGTTACCCTATTACCACTCTCTACACAGCTAACACAAGACAACAACCCACTGACCAACATTGCCACACACACATCCCACTCAATACTTTTACCTTTGCATTCTAGCTGGTCCAGTGTGCAATATGATGTAGCACATGCCCTTGTGTTTCAAACTCCCATTGTCCTATAGATTGTAAGCTTGCTAGCAGGGTTCTCTTACCTCTCTGTCTGTATGTATTACCCAGTATTGTCTTATTCATGTTTGTTCCCAATTGTAAAGCGCTATGGAATTTGCTGGCGCTATATAAATAAATGTTGATGAGGATGATGATGATGATTCATTCCAGCAGTAACCCTTGTGAACGGGGCGTGAGATCGCTAGCTCTTCAGGACAGTGCTGGTCATTTATCAATGGCCTATAAGGGATTGAAGGTGTATGAATGGAAAAACTGCAGCTACATGGGTCACATAGAGAACAGAAAGGTCAGCACAAATTCCTAACGCACCCACGTAACATGAATGATAGGTCATTAATTCCTTGACCCATGAAAGAGCAGCTGATGATGCCCAAGTAGCGTCATTAAACACGTGTATATACTGTATGTGATTGGACATACTTACTACATATTAAGGCGAAGGACATGCGCAGGAGCTTGAACTGACATCTCATCCCGGACCAGTTCTGGGGAGAAAGTAAAGAGAATGAAGTCACTCAGCATTATAATCACTGGACCAGTAACTCTCATCCAGGGAGTCACAATGTCTCTCACCATCACAATATTGGCCAGATGTGCAGAAACAATGGCGTAGACTCCACCCGAAGATCCCACCACAGGAGCGGTCATATCAGCCACGGACACCGCCAGAGACCCTGAGACAGATGTAGATAATGATTACCCTGATTTATATATAAACCCTCCTGTACGGATCTATAATGCAGTTAATGGCTATGCATTACATCACCACAAGATATGTTACTTTCACTCTAGACTAAGGCACCGATTAGTTTAATTGGGGATATTTACTGAGTGCACTGAACGCGTAGGTTTGTTCCCCGGCCTGTCCCGCTTTAGCGGAGTCCGCAGATCAACAACTTCAGGAGAAACGTGGGGGAAACCAGAACTGATGCCAGATTTTCTGGGCCTCTTAAGAAGTAGACCAGGGTTCAGTCTCTGCTCTCTCTTACAGGAGACAGGCCTAGAGGCAGCGACCAGCTTCACCACACATTGCCCTCCCTCTGAAGACTACTTAAGTGACTCACCTAAACGTATCTACAGCCTAAAAAAGTTAAAAGAAACATCTGAGGTACCACTTGTGACAACCAGGTGTCGGAGCCCTTCCATTCAAACTGTATATTTATTGTACAATACATGGACCGTATTCTTATGTATACCATACTTGTGTATAGTATGTGAGTATATTATATGTTTGCTGACCATATATAAAAATGTGATGTGGTATTTGACACTTAAAATCCTGTGTTTGCTCCTGGAATTGATCCCCTAAATCACATTCTATTCAATATGAAAGCTGAAAGTGATTAACAAGCAGCAACCTATCAGAGGTCATTTTTCATTAGTCTGTCAGATGTAAACTATTCTATGATTGGTTGCTATTGGTTTCAGAACAGTGATGATATTTTGGAACAAGCTGGACATGTTCTATGGGGCAATTAGATTAAATATAATTAGAGGATACCTTTACCACTTGTGATCTGACAAATGGCTACTCGCTGAACTAACGTGACTAGGAATTTGTCAGATCTGGCGGGATTATATGTTGTTCAATTACTGTGTTTGACAGATTTCACGTCAGATTTTCAGACATGCCGGAAAATGTTCCAGCCAATTTGATTAAATCATTTTTGAACACGCCAATCATTGTTGCACATGCCAATAATGGGCTAATTTTACCTTAGATACCATCCCACTAAAAGAGACCCCCAGATAATTTGACAAGAGACACTACCTGCCAGTACCCCCGCGATGTACACAAACCCAATCCGTAGAGCACCATGTACCATCTCCAGTGGGACCCCCACCAGCAGCTGCAGGGCGACGTTCACCCCCAAGTGTTCTATCCTAAGAGACAATAACCGCATGTTATACAAGTGCAACTACATTCCCTTGAGTGACAATCAATCATTTCCCATCTATGTAAAGGAATTTATCTCTATGACACAAGCTAAGTGTACAGGGCACAGTAATATACAGTAATAACATACTGGTACTCGTAGGCAGAGATTATATATTTAGAATTGCATGTTCTCAGTGTGACAAGCAATTTTCCATTGCACTCCTCCCTTTTTGATCTGGGGGGAGGAACTTACTTTCCTTTTCTAGGAAGACAGCAAACATTTGGTTTCAGAAGCCAAATACACAGATGAATTAATCCCCACGGGCTATGTATATCAAACACAACATCAGATAGTGAATTTACAGTGACATCACATTAGTGACTGAAACAGGAACTTTTTATAATAAGGTGTCAGTCACATAAGACATTTAATTTTATCTGAGCCAAACAGGTAATAGAGCAGCTTAAATTAAAATACATTGAGAGGTAAGACAAATATATCTGATTCAGCATTTAAAAAAAATAAAAATCGATCCCAGTTAGGGGATTTAAACCCTACTCAATAACATCTGCCAGTGCTCCTGATAGATTGTGCAGATCACACAGGCTATATATAATATATAGGAATAGTCAATGTATTATATATAGGAACACTCATCTCCTTCAGTGAGGAGTGCTGCAGTCACCTTCCCAGAGATCAATAGCTGTAAACACTGCGTTATGTTTCTAGTGAGTGATCAATTATGGCATTAACCTATGATTCCTCTCACAGGAGTATTTATAGTCTTCCTGGGAGAGTTTGCTCACACACACAAATACTAAGATGTCATCATTAAACAGCTGTCTCGTAGAATGAGGTTGGCTAGCCTCTGGGGTGGGAGATCTGGGCAGTTGCACAGGGCAGTCCACATTGAGGGCAACATTCAGCATTTATTGTTGGCTGACTATATAGGTACGTAAAACAGATTTATGTATTGTTGCTGGTGAAATATACATGGAACTTACCCTGCATGCATGAACATGTAGCTGAGGTATCTCCAGGCCTGAGCTCGGAGCTGGGGGTGATACACGACTGGGTTTTTCTTCAAGTACTGGGAGTGTGTGACCTGAAGCACGAATCGATCCAACACCAGCCCATAGTAAACAAAGAAGACAACCTGTAACCAAGACATAAACAACAATATAATGGCAGAGCCCCAGACAACGTTTACAACACAAGACAACGTTTGTTAATGCGTTATTTTAACTTCTAGTATAAATGTCTAACCTTGTATGCATATTATCTCTACTGTTTGGGGGAGAGTCTATTCAGCACGAGGTGCCGTTGAACATCTCTTGGATATTTCTATCTATTAGGGTATGAGATCTCCGCTCATTTTTCTGCGCACCTCTATGGGACGCAAGGGAAAATGTGTGGAAATTTTAGTCAGCACATCGAAGCAATGTGTCTCCGGGGACTGTTCCATCATCATCTTAACCATTTATTTATATAGCGCCACTGATTCCGCAGCGCTGTACAGAGAACTCACTCACATTAGTCCCCGCCCCATTGGAGCTTACAGTCTAAATTCCCTAACATACACAGAGAGAGAGAGACTAGGGTCAATTTTGATAGCAGCCAATTAACCTACTAGTATGTTTTTGGATTGTGGGAGGAAACCAGAGCACCCGGAGGAAACCCACGCAAACACGGGGAGAACATACAAACTCCTCACAGATAAGGCCATGATCGGGAATCAAATTCATGACCCCAGTGCTGTGAGGCAGAACTGCTAACCACTAAGCAATGAATTGAATCTCTCCCTTAGACATCACACTACAGCTGTCTATGCAGTGTAGTGATCCACTCATTCATTTAGATATTTGAATGGCCAGAGGCCACAGGCACAACACATCACTCTGCAGGAAAATTGAGTTTCTATCAGCCTAAATCATGCGCTGAGTTCAGCAGAGATGGCTAGGGTGGCTGACTAGGCAAGATCCAGCTAGGTTAGCTTTCCCACATCCTTGCCACTTATGGTCAGAATAACCATGACCACCGTTGTGGGTCTATTGACAACCGACATGGTTGGGCTTACCTCTACAATGGTCACAGTAATCAGGAACCAAGGTGGGGGACATCCTGTGTAGTTATCGTAAAACCACTTCCGGTCTATCTCCCTGGGCAGGGTCTCGTAGGCAACATGGCGGATCAGCCGCTGCGTGAGGTTTAGCCCTGACTCTTCCAGAAGAGCCTTATTGCACAAGCGCCTGTTCCCTTGCAAGATGGCACAACGGAAACTGTTTGATCTTTTGTTGCTCATCTGAAAAACAGAGGACGATATGAAGAGAGTATTACAAAGAGAGTATTAGAAAAACCAGGACTTGGCCTGAGTGTCTTCTGATATACATATAATCTATAACTATTAATGTTATCATTTCTAATGAAGTGATGACATCAAAACTCCCTTATT
Source organism: Mixophyes fleayi (assembly GCF_038048845.1). NCBI lineage: Eukaryota > Metazoa > Chordata > Amphibia > Anura > Limnodynastidae > Mixophyes > Mixophyes fleayi. Next base: position 202,469,292 of record NC_134407.1, on the reverse strand, counting down.
ATACAGATATTTGCATCAAATAATGTATGCGCGCAAGTCAAAATCTTGCGTTAGAATATGTTTGCATGAAGATATATTTAAATCGCATCAACATAGGCTTTAACTAGTTCATCATGCGGCCGCATGCCAAAATCACCAGCCGTGGTCATCGACTTGATGATGATGACTGGCATTTTAATGTATATATTTTTTAAAATTGATTACATAAGTAAAAACTGTGTGCTCTCCCACACCTAAACGTGAACCAAGGATAGGAGCTCATAGCCCGGGCTGGTTACCACTGATGATGGGGGGGCAAACAGCCCCCCTGTGAAATCTGCAACCAGTACCAGTCAACGACATGCTGGGGTGGTCACTAATTACTAGATACGGACATGTGCATAGACATTTTTGGTGCCATTAGCAATATGTAAATGTGTACCTTCCACAAGAAAAATTACTTGTGTGCCACTCTGAGCTGAATTATCTGTGGAGGTTTATACATGCGATTTTAAAGTTGTGCAAATATATAGGGTTATAGAGAATTATTATTAGGTTATGAATGATTGTTTCACAGGAGCTATTCAGCAGCCCTCTTGTTTTTTTCATTGCCCATTGAACTCATCGGACTAATAACCACTGACAGCCTGTGAAGTGTAAACAATAGAGAGTGATATGTGACAGCGGAGAACAGGAGTCACAACGCACCACTGGTGAGCAGCCTATGGCACCACCGTTCCCCATAAACACTGCACTTTAAACATTGTTAAGGTAAAGCAAGATATTATACAGATAAAACGAAGCAGCTCTCTGTTTCTCTTTTACAGGACAATAAATGACGGGACTTACTGTATTCTACAGCTCATAAAGTGACAGTCAAGGTGCTGCAACTATCTCATATCTACCAGGAGATGAGAGCAGACAACATGTTTGTAATAATAATAACAGCCCTGGTTCAACTAAAGCAGAACGCTGGTTAATATGTAATCCCTGTGCACTGTAGGTGCAGGCGGTGGGATGGTCTGTGGCGTGTGTTGTAACATCTCCTGGAAACCAGAGTCACCCATGACACTCTGACCACAACTCAGTAATAATTATCTCCAACACAATGTGGCTGAGGTCTTATACATATATAACAGGTCATTGCAGTTTTTCAATGCATTCCTCTGTGTATATATATATATATATATATATATATATATATATATATATATATATATATACACACACTAAACAGTGCATCAAATTTCCTGCAGCTAGCCCGCTTTTCTTACCTCGCTTCCGGGACATACAGTGAGTTAGTAAAAGAGCAGGTTTGTGCTTAATGACAAGATTCATCTGAAGTGGGTAACTGTTTCATCAAACTCATTACTGAGTAGTTTACTGAGCTGGGTGGGGCTTGATGAATTGATAATATTGTATAATCTCCTCGCCCACCTTGCGGCACCAGGAGATATTGTCTGTTCTCTCGGGATTCCGGGAAATCTTTCCCTAACTCCGGAGTCTCCTGAACATTCTGGGAGGGTAGGTAGTAGGTAGTTCATTATCTCAAGCAAGCTTGAAAAATATTTATGTTTACACTGGTTAAAATGACTCTGTGTTCAGGGTGGAAGATCTTGGGGTGGAAGATCAGAGTTGTGATAGATTAAGAGCTTGAAATAGATTTACAAGATTAATGTTAGGTCTAGCATTCAGTCTTGACGTAGATTAAGATTTAGGATTTGGGCTAATGTCAGGGCTGTGGAAAGATAGACAGCACGGTGGCTTAGTGGTTAGCACTGCTGCCTCATAGCACTGGGGTCCTGAGTTCAATTCCCGACCATGGCCTTATCTGTGTGGAGTTTCTATGTTCTCCCCAGGTTCTCCCCAGGTTCTCTGGTTTTCTCCCACACTCCAAAAACATACTGCTACGTTAATTGACTGCTATAAAAAAAAAATTAACCCTCCTCTCTGTCTGTGTGTGTTAGGGAATTTAGACTGTAAGCCCCAATGGGGCAGGGACTGATGTGAATGAGTTCTCTGTACAGCGCTGCGGAATTAGTGGTGCTATATAAATGATGTAAAATGTAAAATAAATGATGATGATAGGAAATCAGACTGTTAGTTTAGGTTTGTATATTTTATTTGACCCAGGAAATGTTGGTATCACTTTGCTCAAATAACCTGAAAGTGAAGACTCAATTTATGATTGAATTAGGGGGCAGAGATTAAATATCTTTGGGTGAAATCTAATAATACCCCCTGCCCTTTTTGTACACTTATTTAATCAGTCTTGACTGCTTCCCAAGGCTTGATCTACCACTAGGCAACCTGGTGGGTGCTGCTAGGCAGGGCTTTGGCACTGTAGGAGAGAGGGGCACGGAGGATTTTGGTACCCATGTCTGCGCTGCTTAAGATTATCATGACTGGCCTGACATTGCCGTGCTTCCAGGTGGCTTGTCCCTCCTCCAGAACCTGTCACCTATAACCTGCACCAAAGATGAGGGTATCACTATGTGGCGGAACTTTATTAAATGTGGGGGCTATTAGTGTAGTGAGGAGATAGTGGGGCTAATAAAAGGTTGTAGACCATACTATACTGAGATTATCTATTAAATGTGGCGACTTATTGGAGGATATATGCCTGTTAAATGTGAATGTTATTAATTTAATATTGGGGGTGGTTAGAGGTTCCAACATTCCAGGATCAAGCCAAGCTTAAGATCCAGCAGCAATTAGTCAAAACTCCATGCCATATCTAATGTTTAGGAGACTGTCCGGCAGGACTTTTGTCCGTATTGCAGGGACAGTTGGAAAGTGTGTCCTACTTCATGCTACTCCACTCGTAAAGGGGGAGCCGTGTTCAATGCATCCCACCCACTTGTAGTCCAATCAAGCAGACTCATATTATGAAACCTTTTGCCCTCCAGTAGTGTAACAGTGTTCTGTGAGTGACAGTGCAGTAATGTTATGTTAACATCTATGATGTATGTTGAGGTTTGGGCGGGACTGAAAATGTAAATGAGGAGCCCAACCACTCAATGCTGAATAAACTTTAATTCCGTTGCCGGCTACTCACAAGATTCAAAACATCCTGGTAGCAGATCTTCCCATCAGCATTGCTGTCAGCTAAGGCCAGCAGGACGTCCAGTTTATGGGGATCCAGCTCAGAGCTGTGTGTTTGCAGCAGGGTCCAGAATTGCTGGGTGCTGATATATCCACTGCTCTCAGAATCAAACTGAGTGGGGGAAAAAAAGAACAGGAGCTTAATCTCCAGAGACCCTCACCGTGTGCGTTCTGGAGACCCCGGCATGCCACACTCATTATTCTGGGGGGCTTAGTCTCCTAATACACCAACAAAATTATTCAGCAGTCTCATATCTATACATACATTTATCAAGGAAGGACACTTAATAGGCCTGATTCATTAAGGGATGTAAACGGTGATTTTATCCATATAATCTGCACAATTATTGGGTTTTGGGCATCCGCACAATAATTGTGCGGATGTCCAAAACCGGACAATGCGCCACTGAATGCAGCCACGTTCAATTCAAATTCGAGCGCAAAGTACACTTACTACAGCATATGATTTAAAGGAGGAATCAGGGCGAGTATGGCCCATAGTCAATGTACAGTAAGGACGTGCCAACCTCGGGCACACGCAGCAGCGTCCCATTCAAACTCTGGGCATCTCTCAGCTACTAGTTTTACAGTTGTATCTCTTGCTCCAACTACAGGTCTAGTCTAAGTGCCGATTACTAATGATGTCGGCTGTGTATGCATGCTATAACATGTGTTTGCAATCAGTAGCAACTGTAAAAAATTATTTTATGTACAGTAGACATAAAGAACACATTTTTTAAATGACTTATCATTTTTTCCTGTTCGTTCTTTTGTGAATTTATATTCCACATATGTATTGGACTTATCCTACAGTGTCTTGTCCCACATTCATCCCCACACATATCTTCAGATCCACTCCTTGTTGAATTCGGGTGTACGTATACCCGATTTACGTCTGTTTTAAAACAAAAGCACATTGCGCTCAGTATCCGTGTCTTAATGAATCAGACCCAATATGTGTTAGAAAAAGACACAGAAGCTTGAACACATCGGATAGAGATAATCAATGAAACACAACTCACTATACAAAACTTCATACCACACACATGACAGATGACATTATAATCTCAGAGAGACACTTAAGGAGCCAATGGAGGAATTTATCTAGATCACTCCTTAAAAAATGGAAAATGTGTAAGGATAAAGAAGCAGGGGAATATGGTACAAAATGACAGATTATGTCATTATTCTTCAATCAGTTAACGCTAAATATCAATGTGATGACTGATGCGTTAATAAAACATAGAGCCAAGCCCCTTCGGCAACTGGAGACAAGGGGGGCCTATCCTATTTCTCGCATTGAAAAGTGTAAAAAATGATTTATCGTTGCAATCTTCTCATTATTTTATTGCCATGGCAGCTGAGCTATATTAGTATAGTCATAGTGATAAGGGTTACTAATCACCCTGGAATCCCGATACTGCTCTAACGAGACTGTGCTGGGACCTGGCTCATTGACGAAACAGGAAGCTCTGTTTGATGCTATCATTAGAACTGGAAGCTCTATGTATTGCTGTTATGCTTTACAAAGTCCTGTCATGTGGTAAGAAGAGCGATGGCTATCCACCTAAGGGCCTAACTGTAAACTGATGCCCACACAGAGACGCACACACACCTATCGGCAGCATTTTAATTGAGGGTGACCGAAGGCTGATAATGATCTTGGCGGTTGTCAGCACTAGCTAGCAGCTTCTGATTGGCTGATTGTGAATTCACCTCTGAAGCTGATTGGTGCTTTCTTCATTGACCGTGCATATATTATATGATTTTATGTGCATATTGTAAAATTAATTGTTTTGCTACTTTCATTCATGTGTGAAAATAAATATTATATCTGCTGTTATAGAGTTTTTTTTTTTATTAAAATCAACCATATTAGCAAATGTGATTTTTGCTATCAGACGAAATGTTAACAAACTTCTCTTGTGCTTACGGCCCGGTTGTGTGTGAAAGTATGTGGATGTATGTATGCAGGGGCAAACACAGGATTTGTAGAGGGGGGTTTCCACACCATGCCACCAGTGGGCGTGACTAGCATGCATGGGGGCGTGGCTATAATTTTAGACAGTGCTTGGCTGTTCTCCAGCTCTTCCTATCCCCATAATATACATGGGCACCTAACAGTAGTGCACGCAGCTCTCCATTTTCAAGCAGAGCTGTGTGAAGCAGGAGCAGGGTCCAGCCACCTCAATTAATCAGTGCCCCAGGCTTGGAAGGGTATTTCCAGGCACTAGGAAACCCCCCTCAGTTTGCCTATGGTATGACTGACGTAAACCTGGCACACATGTTACTCAACATATAGGTGTAAATACGCTATTTTAAGTGCAAGTTTTTAGAGCTTAATTTCTGGTCACGTATGCATCCAATTCCGCGTATTGTGTAATGGATTAGTGTGGGAGCCACCTCTAAGTACTGTGACGATCACACATGCTTATATACACACACACGCAAATACACACAAAAAACCTGCCGTATCCTTACCGTCAGAATCATATCCAATAGTAACCATGGCAACTTGTTTTACCATTAGTTCTCTAAATTGGTCTTTATATACCAACAACTCCAAAACAAAGAAAAAGAGGACATGTAACACTAGCTATAGGTTTTTTTCCTCTGATCACACAAACTCCCAACACCTTGACAGACTTTAACACACAAATGATCATAAATAACAGCTAAACATGCCACTGAGACATAAGAAATGTAACGATACATATATTAGATGCTATTGTTGTAACACCTGCTCTGAGTTATGGATCCAAGATTCTGGTGGTTGCTAATCAGGTTTTATCACCCACAGCATGTGCTAATGATGACACAGGGGAAACCGAGGGAGACTCAGGACAGAAATACTACAGTACGTTATTGCCCTGCTTACCCATGTATCCGTCCTGTCCTGCATGGCACCGGGTCTCAGGTGCCGGAATTGGGATTGTCCCACAACCTGCAGCCACAATGCTTTTTGCCAATTCATCACTGAGGTCTGGCAGCACATCAGAATATATCAGTGGGCATCCATGCTTGCAAGATACTTTAATATTGTTTAAAGAACCGAGTGCAATACTATTAATATATTGAAATCTGATGGTGTAAGGGAAGTGGGGCCATCAGCCTAAACGTAGATAAAATCACGTGGGTGAGTGATTAGGTGTGTAGCCTATGGGCTGCTTTTATCTTCTAACCAATAGGGCAGAGGAGGGGGGTGGTCTGTTTTTATATATGTGAAAGTTCTCCACCATTTTCCCCTCTCTGCTTCCGGATTCCGTCCCGCCCACCCGGCAATTATTGAGTTGTTATATTTGGTTTCTTTAGGTGGGAGAGCAGTGCAGTTGGTAAGTTTGCATATGGTGCTTGGGTTATCTCGTCATAGGTCACTACTCCCCCTTGGATTGTGTTGTCATCACGTGTGTTGGGTCCAGTGAATGGGACTCTGGGCCAGTATGTTTAAGGTTTTACTGGCGGTTAATGGGAGGTGTAGTCTTGCCGTTGGACAGATATTTCGCACCGGCCAATAGATAAGGTATGATCCTGGGTTGGTGGTTCAATGGTCTGACCTTTCCACCGTTATTGGTTTTGTGTTCGCTTACTGCCCTGCTCTCGTCCGCCTTTCAGCCCCCTTTAGTTTTAAAATTAGTCATTTAATAAATAATATTTTAATCCAATGTTAATCTGGTGTCCGTGTCTTTATTGGTTTTATGTAAGGTATTATGGTAAACACTAATACTTCCACACTGTGCATATTATTCCCCCCAGCCAGTATTGTCTTTTCAGCCAAGTGTCATAGAGGCATTAAACCTTACCTTGTTGACTGTGTGGTGACTATAGTTAGAACTAAGCTTCAGAAGATATGCCAGTGTTTTGACCTATAGTTGAACAGGACCCAGTCCCAAAGTTATGCACTATACTGTACATCTGTTTGTATAGATGTATAATCAGTGGTGGAAGTAGGCTGGTATACGGTCGTATGCCAAACCACCACTTCTCCTGCTGATTTGATTGCAAAACTAGCAAATTCCATTCACTTACATTTTCCATGCCGCCACTTCTTCCCCATTTACACGTTGACCACTGTGTGTAATCACTAGATATCTCCGAGCAATTATGCTGCACAGCATTGCTTTGTCCTTTAACCACAATACATTTAAACAGCCTTTTATTGTTTATCTGTCCTCACCCTCCCATTCCCTGTACACCCAACCTAAATAAATAGACCCTTTTTGTTTATTTTGTGCATTGTTATTTTGTGTTGTTAGCTCTGTGCTAATTCAAAGCTTGGTGGCGCCAGGCACCCCATTACCCCTGCTGGCTGCTATATGTGCAGGTATTACAGTGGAGCGAGGTTCGGTCAAAACAGTGAAGGACCCGACAGCACCGAAACCCAGTGGTTCCCAAACTGTGTGCCATGGCTCCATGGAGTGCTGTGGTGATCTCACAGGGGTGTCGCGGCCAGGGCCGGTGGTAAGCAAAGCAGGGCACTACTTGGTAACTATTTTGGCTTAGGGGTGCCTTGAAAAAATTATAGAGAACCTAAGGGTGCCTCGAACGGAAAAAGTTTGGGATCCACTGCCGTAACCACTTTAAACATCCCAGAGGCTTGGGGGTTCCCATTGTGAACCCCGAAACTGAAGCTGATAAGATCAGTTACTTAGCAGTCTTGGCAAAACAGTCGAAAGTAAGGAAACCATAGTTTCAGTGAGGGCAAAGGAGACTCATGATGGACACAGAAATCTGAAGAGGAAAACTATGAAGTGTGGAGGGATACTGCCGTCCTGTACCTTGAATGCTGCATTTGCTCTATGGATTGAGGGGACCATCAGCAGAGTTGGATTAGGGCTACTTAAAATAGTAAAGAGAAAGTGACTTCTCATGACTATGGTGATGCCATAGAATATAACTACTTACTAACTTACTATATCAGCTACACACCACCATCCAAAAATAAGGTTAAAAATGGTCAAAGTACTTGAACTGCATAGACAGGTCCTGTACAAAGTTGTAGCCAAAGGAGGCATCGCTGCATGACAGGTCAATCAGAGTAGAATTAGACAATGAATAAAACACATGACTTATCGCCCCAGAAATATCACCTCAATCCAGCCGGTGCCGTTCCATACACCTTTGGATGTTCGCCATGAAATGTCAGTAACTGAAACTCGCTTGAGCATGAAAACTAAATTCTTGGCAACAAAATAGTCCCTAGATTCTGAGAGCGTGATGTCTTCTTTACAGGCTCTTGTGGCAAAGCTACAAGCCCAGATTGCCAAGTTAAAGGCAGCTATAATGCCCTGCTCGTTAACAAGGACTTGGAGAAGATTCAGAGAAGAATCATTGAGAATGTTATCTTATGGCAGAGCGGGACATTACTTTATCATTCTGTCCAGATAAAGAATTTAGGAGATGTAAAAGTTCTCCGGAAGAGTGCAAGCCCTCAGAGAACTCTGTACACAGTTTCACCAGGTACCAGTAGCACCTGGCCCCTTAGTCCAATACCACATAAAGGTGAAGCTAATTTCTGATGGACAGCGGATTTCAACTGTCTATATTATTCAAAGCGAGGTATCAAGGAAACTAAACCTAAATTGTTATGAATCCACTGTCTGGATTGGTAGTATGGGGCATCAGCAATGCAGCTTACCCATATCTTGGTTATTTTAAAAGAAGCAGATGAGCGATAGGCTCATTGTCATTTCCAGCATTCGGGGGTCTATTTACCAATCACCACAACATATGATTGAAACTTTTCAATCCTCATCGCATAGATGCGGATTGAAAAGTTTCTCATATGTATCAAAAACTCAACACAGGAACAGCCATTCCGAAAACGGCTGCTCCTGTGAAGATTAACACTTACCTTTCACTTGGGTCTTCTCTTCTCCTCCCTGTGCGGTGCTGCTCGCCCCTCTTACAATCCCTGTGCACACGTGCCGACCGGTAAACTCGGGCATGCGCACAGAGATCCCTGACTGAATGAACCTGAGGCGTGTGACATGGAGGGATCATGCGATCCCTCCATACATGCGCTGTGCAGCTCTGCTCTTCGGAGCAGAGCTATTTTCAGTGAAACTTTTCAATCATGGTAATGTACGCCAGCTTCAGATGAAGTACCGGTCATTGGTACATAGCGTTACTCAGCACTTACCATACACTCTTATGGGGAGTGCTCAGTAAAACGATGAGAGAAGCAAAGCAGCAGATATCTGAGATATCTGCTGCGATGCTAGAATAATACATAGTAATTTAGTGGTAAATCCCCGAAAACAGCAGTTGATAAATAGGCCCCTATGTCTGCCCAGATGTTCATGACAACCCTCAAGACCAGTGATGGAGCTAGAGAAGATTGGGTGCAGGGGCCAACAACAGACATGGGAATCATATGTGTGACACCCTCTTATTACCAATTAAGGGTGAAATAGATTCGCTGGGGGCTACGGCTGTAGCAGTTCAGACTCTTTACTGTCGAAAAACTCAGGAGAAGACCGCTGGAAGTTATTTAAATTAAAGAAAGGATGATGAGAGTAGGGGTGGATTGCTCACAATCCACCCAGTGTATGTTGTCAATGAGCTGGTATTGCGCATAGCAATTATAGTAAAGAATTGAAAATAAAATGACCAGGATGACCCTCATGCACAGGTAAGAGCCAGGATTGGTTAAGGGGGTTGGGTTACCCCCCTCCAGTACCGTGTGTAAAATTTGTCTAAGAAAATGGCTAGTAGCTCATGTATGTTGTGCAACAAACATCACTACTTTCAAATGGGGTGTGTGTACAGACGTAAAGGGATCTCTCTTATAAGAGCTATTTAAGCCAATAAACATCATTACTACTAGATCCTGCTTGTTCCTGGGAGTTGCCCGTCCTTGTTGAGGCAACAGATTGAAACGTACATTTTATCCATAACCCGACTGCCCAACATTTAGCCCAGCGTCCTGCGTCAGTGCCCAGCAGTGGTGATCCAGATTAATCAGTCAGGAAGGAATCAGCCAGGTAGCCAACAAAGTGCTACACATTGAATATATAATCTACATAGTGAGGACCCAGCCTTCAAAATGACTCAGTTCAGGATGCACATGGGGCTGGAGTCCCATCAGCTCTCATTATAATCTGCCACCACCAGGCGCTCAAGGGAAGTCCGGGCCTGGGTTCTTTATGGCGGTGGGTGATTTTTCAGGCTCAGTTGCACAAGTGCAAACGTGCAATGCCCCCGTGCAAACAAACTTTTGTGATGTTACACGCCTACTGGAGTAGAAATTTTTGCACCACTCATATCTGGAGGAGTTGGGTGGGTCAGGGCGTGCCTTGTGACCCACGTGTGAAAATGACTCTACATTTTTGCAGGGCAAGATTATTTCAATGGGATAGAAGGGTGGAGAGTAAGGCACAGCAAACAGATTTCATTCTTAAATGACAGTCTCTTCTTTTTGTGACCAGACCTCTAAAACGCTCACAGGTCTCTTCTTCATGTGTCCAGAGCTCCATCAACCACACAGGTCTCTTCTTCACATGTTCAGGGCTCCATAAACCTCACAGGTCTCTTTTTCATGTGTCAAGAGCTCCATAAACCTCACAGGTCTCTTCTTCATGTGTCCAGAGCTCCATAACCCTCACAGGTCACTTCTTCTTGTGTCCAGAGCTCCATAAACCTCACAGGTCTCTTCTTCATGTGTCCAGGGCTCCATAAACCTCACAGGTCACTTCTTCTTGTGTCCAGAGCTCCATAAACCTCACAGGTCTCTTCTTCATGTGTCCAGAGCTCCATAAACCTCACAGGTCTCTTCTTTATGTGTCCAGAGCTCCATAAACCTCACAGGTCTCTTTTTCATGTGTCCAGAGCTCCATAAACCTCACAGGTCTCTTCTTTATGTGTCCAGAGCTCCATAAACCTCACAGGTCTCTTCTTCTTGTGTCCAGAGCTCCATAAACCTCACAGGTCTCTTCTTCTTGTGTCCAGAGCTCCATAAACCTCACAGGTCTCTTCTTCTTGTGTCCAGAGCTCCATAAATCTCACAGGTCACTTCTTCTTGTGTCCAGAGCTCCATAAACCTCACAGGTCTCTTCTTCATGTGTCTAGAGCTCTATAAACCTCACAGGTCTCTTCTTCACATGTCCACAGCTCCATAAACCTCACAGGTCTCTTCTTCATGTGTCTAGAGCTCTATAAACCTCACAGGTCTCTTCTTCATGTGTCCAGAGCTCCATCAACCACACAGGTCACTTCTTCACATGTTCAGGGCTCCATAAACCTCACAGGTCTCTTTTTCATGTGTCCAGAGCTCCACAAACCTCACAGGTCTCTTCTTCTTGTGTCCAGAGCTCCATAAACCTCACAGGTCTCTTCTTCATGTGTCCAGAGCTCCATAAACCTCACAGGTCTCTTTTTCTTGTGTCCAGAGCTCCATAAACCTCACAGGTCTCTTCTTCACATGTCCAGAGCTGTAGTAACTGTACAGGTCACTTCTTCTTGTGTCCAGGGCTACATGAACCTCACAGGTCTTTTCTTCATGTGTCTAGAGCTCAATGAACTTGACAGGTCCCTTTTTTGTGTGTCCAGATCTCTATAGACCTCATAGGTCTCTTCTTCATGTTTCCAAAGCTGTACAAGCCTCAAAAGATCTCTTTGTTATGTACAGAGTCCCACAAGTGTAGTAAAAAAAAAAAAAATTAACAAAAGAGCAATGGGCTTCAATCTTTACACATTTCATTCACAAAGAGGGTCTTTGTTGGCCCCCGAGAATTCCAGCTGAGAAGAGCCCCAGACGAGAGGGTCCCAGATGGCAGTCAGCACAAACCCTGGAGTATGAATTGATAATCCTCTTATGTAAAGAAGCTGCGAGGAAGAAGCATAAATATGTTTAATCTTGACACAAAAGGCCTTTGTTTGTGAACAAATACAGACAAACGCTTGTAAAGGGGCTGCCAGTCCCACACGGTCACTTTATATTATGTGAGACGGCGGCCGGGCAGGTGCTGGAGAATCAACAGAAATCCCCATATTTTGCAATTACTTTTCTTCTTGTGCCATTGATCTGGAATCGCCACATTACCAGCACCGGGAGGTGGCACACGGATCGTACTACTTCTTAGAAAAGAAAAGAGTACACACACACATGGCTGCTCTCTCACGTCTGTGTCTTAATTACAAAGATTTCTCCGCAACTGTTACTTTTGAATTCACTTATGTTTTAAGCTTGGTGAAATCAGCTTGGATGGTCCTGTAATAAATGTGATCTCTTACTAAGTGGTTAGCACTTCTGCCTCACAGCACTGGGGTCATGAGTTCAATTCCCGACCATGGCCTTATCTGTGTGGAGTTTGTATGTTCTTCCCGTGTTTGCCTGGGTTTCCTCCGGGTGCTCTGGTTTCCTCCCACACTCCAAAAACATACTAGTAGGTTAATTGGCTGCTATCAAATTGCCCCTAGTCTCTCTCTCTCACTGTCTGTCTGTGTGTTAGGGAATTTAGATTGTAAGCTCCAATGGGGCAGGGACTGATGTGAATGAGTTCCCTGTACAGCGCTGCGGAATCAGTGGTGCTATATAAATAAATGATGATGATGTGAGAAAACCCTAGTCGCCTCTTAATGTATCATTTGAATATATATAGGGTGGCTTAGCAAAGACACAGAATAATATTGGAAAATATTATTTTGATGAAAAAGTAGTAGATGACTGGAGCAAACTCCCAGCAGATGTAGTTAAAAACAAATAAAACGGTAAAGATATTTAAATATCCCTGATATAAACACAGGTCTGTCCTGAAAATAAGGGAAATGGCTAACTAGATAGGAAGGTTGACCTTTATCTGCTACCAAAATTGTTTGTACAGCACTGCAGATTATTTTAGCACTATAATGAAATATAACTAATATGAGGATTTAGGCACCAATCGTGTTATACAGCTGCTACAGGTCATAGTGACAACTAAAAAGGACATTTTATAGAGAACTCCAAGGTGACTTAATATCTTTATAATTAAGCACTAATTATAAGGATATAAATGCTACCAACATTTCCTGCACACCTTGTGGACCCAGTTCTGAAGAATAAATACCTTAAATGATGGATACTTTATTTATTTTACTCAATACTGACTTTTGAAATACAAATACATCATCTCACATACATAGGTGTAATCCAGGGTTTCCCAAACCCAGTGCTCAGGGCTCCCCAACAGTGCAGGTTTTCCAGATCACATGTGACATAATTAGGACCACCTGTGGATCTGTTACAATGTGTCAGTCAGTAATGAATACATCTGTGCTCCAGCAAGGAGATCTGGAAAACCTGCACTGTTAGGGAGCCCTGAGGACTGGGTTTGGGAAACCCTGGTGTAATCGTATTTTGCAGAACACTAAGAATTACACAAATACATACACAGTTTATTTATTTTTTTGCTTAAAGTAAATATTTTCAATATGAAGCCCATGTAATGTGTAGGTCTATTAACTATGTATTCTGATAAGCCAGCTGCATGTTTCTTGACATTCTGGCAGATAATTAAGGATCAGTACATTAATGTCACATATATTTGCTTGAATTGACCCGTGCAGGACCACATAACTCAACCTTTAGAAGACAAAGGCCTTCTACACACAGCGAGACAATACAGATATGGGGGTCGATTCAATTCAGCGGGAGTCGTCTCGTACGTCATTTATACGCATCAAATGGCAGGGGATCTATTGAATTCCGGGACACACGATGCTCAACGTGCCTGGAAATAGGACTCGATTGTGTACATTTTTGTTCGCACCTTCCCGAGCATGGTGGGTCACACATTTGTGGACACATTTGGGGACTGAGCACATGTAGAAAAATACACACAACAAATAGTGCATTTACCTTGTGCCTGTTGAGTCAGAAGAATCTATAGGTGAATGCACCTCAAAGCCAGAAGGATTTGCACCATGCACACTTTAGGTCAGAGATTCCCAAACTGTGCGTCGTGGCTTCCTGGGGTGCCGCAGGAATCTCATAGAGGTGCCGCAGCCAGGCCTGGTGGTAAGCAAGTGGGGGGACTACTTGTTAATTTTTTGGGCTTAGGGGTGCCTTGAAAAAATTATTGAGACCCTAACGGTGCCTTAAACTGAGAAAGTTTGGGATACACTGCTTTAGGTGTAAGGCTGGGTGGGTACACACTACAGGGTTTTCAGCCGATTATCGGACCAATCAAACGGTAAATGACCGTTCGGCCCGATACCACATTAGTGTGTACGATGCAACAATGAGCAATTATCGGACCAAAGCACATCGTAATGTTTGATTCTTAAACTGGACAAAAAATGTCATTCAACGATGAAACAATGTCGTTCCAATTCTGCAGCGTGTACGCACTCAGGACCGCAGTGTCCATAGAACGCTAAGGAATGTGCAGAGTCACAATTCTTTCAGCCGATGGTTATGACAGATGAAGAGCACAGATCTGAAGGTAAATCATTTAAAATGTGTTTTGTATGTACACATGACTCAGCATTCTGATCGGGACTTGTGAATGAGTTCTCTGTACAGCGCTGCGAAATCAGTGGCGCTATATAAATAAATGGTGATGATGACGATGACTTTTTTTTTTTACATTTTCATTGTTGGTATCATCGTTAACTATATCGCATTGGGAGAAATTTTCTGGAGTGTGTACCCAGCCTCAGTAATGTGTCTATTTATACCTAACGACAGCACAGAGATGCGGCTTGATGGGGTTAGTAGTCACCTTACCCTTCCTGTACACAATATAATAATGTAATGAAGTGTCTTGACTATTATTAATATATGCAAAAGTCGCATTTTCCATATAAAATGCGATGACATACAAGCAATTCCCACATCGGTCGTTTACCTCTTTAAAAATCCAATGGGAATATTTTTTCCTGCAGTAGCTCAATTGGAAATGACAAATATGTTCCCCCCCCCTCCCCCCTGAGTGCTGGTTTTAACTTTTTGGGGGCAATGGCTACATCTTTTTTATTATTATCCATTTAACTTTTTTTTTTCCACTAGTAAAGACACGTGTGGATGATCATCATTATCAGCGTGTATCTTCAACAGAGCTCAAGTTGCACTTGACACGTTCCAATCCGCTTCTCCAGGAAGCTGCAAGTGTATCTTACTCAGAACTCTAAATTCCATCTTGTTGTACAGCGCTTATTACATGCATTGGTCAGCCTCTGACAGACAGACCCTGCGGAGGTGGTAAAGCGACCGGTCTTGTGGATAATGAAGGCCTGGGGGACGGTGTGGGTGGCAGACAAGAGGAATTCCCAGTAAAAGCTGTATGTTGACTATGCCATGCAAATCATCTGAGTGTCCAGCTGGTTTGTAATGGAGCGGAAAACAACCCTGAGTCATTGATCCCTCATGCAGGGAGAGTGGGAGGGGGAGAGTGGGTTTAATAAGTAATCGCAACTTTCCACTGCTGGGAATCAGGAGATGAGAGTAGGAGCCAACTAATCAACCAATGCACACACACGTTTACATGAACACGTGTACCTAATATATAAATTGAACCAGTCCATGACCGAGGAAACACGGATGACACATTACAGTCAGTAGGCTATACATTTATTTAGACTAAGAAATGACCCTAAGATTGATCGGGTTAAACGGGCAGCACGGTGGCTTAGTGGTTAGCACTTCTGCCTTACAGGACTGGGGTCATGAGTTCAATTCCCGACCATGGCCTTATCTGTCAGGAGTTTGTATGTTCTCCCCGTGTTTGCATGGGTTTCCTCCGGGTGCTTTGGTTTCCTCCCACACTCCCAAAACATTCTAATAGGTTAATTGTCTGCTATCAAATTGACCCTAGTCTGTCTCTGTCTGTGTGTGTATGTTAGGAAATTTAGACTGTAAGCTCCAATGAGGCAGTGACTGATGTAAGTGAGTTCTCTGTACAGCGCTACGGAATTAGTGGCGCTATATAAATAACTGATGATTGGGACCCTAAAATACATCAATAATTTCATACTTAAATTTAAACTAAAATCACTTTTTAATACATATTTCTTTAGGGAAACACATAGAGTAGGCATTTACAATTAAAAAATTCTAAATATATGTTACTCCTGTGCATGAGACTTTATGAGCTCACTTTAGAGATGGACGAAAGTGCATGTGCACATCATAATTTTGTGCAAGAAATGCCACACTACACATTCACAAATGTCATGTATACATCTCTAGGAACTATGGGCCTGATTCATGTTCGGACATAACTTCAATTGCATGTGTATCTTGGGTGAAATAGTTCTGCGCATTCTCAGAAACGGACCTTGCGCCAATGAACGTAACTGCATGCAATTCATGTCTGAACGCAAATGACACATATGACTCTCTACGACTTGAAGCGCGGATCGGGGGGAGGGAAGGGGCGAAGGGCCGTGGGTCGCGGGGCCAGGATGTTCTGATGCAGATGTGGCCAATACCAGTCCTGGATTTATCTTAAGCACGCTTCGTTTCAGCTGTACCATTTGTACCAGCTACAGGTCAGGTGTAAGAGCCGACTGATGATGATGACTGACATGGCATAGTCTTTGTTTGGGAGAGTACACAAATACGTGCCAGGAGCCAGCATACATGTCTGTGCAACGAAGATAATAAAAACGCACTGTATGTACAGTATGCATTAAGAATATCTTGATTTATGTATTTAATGTAAACAAAGTTTTAATAAAAAAAAAAAAATTCACCACTTTTTTAATTATTATACTGTTTAGAGTTGTTAGTTTATTTTACAATATAACATTTTTGTTTATGTGCTTAAGTGACCTTATATTATACATATGCTTGTGCGTATACCGCAGTCTGTTCTATCTGTTAACATACGGCGCGTCACATTTAGTCAGAGCCGCAGAGTACGGGCAGAACTAAGCTCAAGTTCCCTGATATTTGTTAAACCCCAACTTGCACGCAAGTGTATTTATTCAGACTTGCATTATTTGAGACCTGTAGATTATATTTTAATATGTTATTTGCATATTTATTTAGTATTCATGCAGAATGCTTACATATCCTGTCCCAATTTTTATCATTGTAAATTGCTGAATTATATACTTTTCTTGTTTAAATGCACGACTAAAACAAAAAACAAAAAAAAAAGAGTGAGATGAAAAATGGACGCAATTTCTGTTTTTTTTTTTAAAGTGGATTCAAGTTCTATGTTTCTAGTTGAATCTGGGTGTAAGTACGCTCTGTCTATACACCACTTGCCGTATGCATACAGACACAACACACAGCAGGATACGCACCATGCCTAACATCCCATCAGAATGTACAGTTTAAAAAAATATTATTAGATACATTAACACCTATTAATAATAATAATAATAATAATAATAATCAAACATAACAAAAACTTTTAGTTTTTTTTTTCATTAAATACATGTATCATGATCTGAGTGTCTACTGTACAGCATACATGCCCACTTTTAAGATTTCTCACCCGGCGGGAGATCCGGGGGAGAAGTCATGTGACATGGGGTAGTAGGAGGAGCCCCGCCCCCACTAGGATAAAGCCAAAAATCACGGCATTGAATAGAGGGGGCGGAGTTTAATGACACAATTAAGCCCCGTGTCAAATTTCGGGAGTTTTGCCTACTCTTCCGGGACTCCGTGAGGACTCCCCGAAATTCGGGAGCCTCCCGGGAATTCCGGGAGAGTAGGCAAGTATGCTGTACATAAAATGCATTCTTACATGCTCCATATGTGACCGTCATTGCTATCACTCGGCACTTACACCTGACCTGTAGCTGGTGCAAGTCATACGGCTAAAAACACGTACCCGAGAGATGCCCAGAGCTTGAATCGGACGAATATGCGTGTTCTGGACCTTGGCACGCCCTTACTGTACATTGCCTACTGTGTCTGCCCCTTTCCACCTCCCCCAGTTCCACCCTTGAAAGCAGATGCTGTCGGAAGTGTCGTTTGTGTTCGAAGATGGATTGCATGCAGTTGCGTTCACTGGTGTATAGTGCGTTTCTGAGCATGCGCAAAGTGATTTTAAGCAAAATCCTGCACATATCGGTATTTATGTTGCTTGATTAATCATGCCCCTTATGTGCAAGTTCTCTACTTGCCATGTAAATACTAACTTGTGCGTTGGTTATATCTGTATTTAGAGTTTAGACGCACTTGTGTGATGCAGCTCCAAATGCAGCTGGACATATTTAACTTGCGTCCGGGCATGTTTGCGTAGGGGTACGTTTGCCAACCTAAATCCCCCACTCTCTATCAATTACCAATTAATATCATTGCTCTGGTAGCTCCTCTCTCCATTTTTGATGCCTATGACTGAAAAAACCCAGAACGAAATAGTCTATATTTGGAGAATCTGTGTGTTAGAAATGTAATGCAAGTGCACAGTTATTTCTGTGTTGGATTAGATGGGTGTTGTAACATACTGTTTAAAGAACTAATCTGCATAATATCATATAACAAATTGGATGTAGAAACCTTATTTTCTGTAGGAGGTGAGTCTGTCACCCCACTCTTCCAGCATCAATGTTACATCACTGCATTGTGCTGTTAGAGGACTATGCTCCTTCCACTGTCTAGCTCATTTGTGGCTTCCTGCTCGCTTCCATTCCCCCGTCATCATGACAGTGTCACATGCATGCTTGTCCTCAATAACACAGTCACACAAGTGGAAAGGTCATTTGCATCCCACAAGATCGGTACAACGATTATCTGAAATAATCTGTGCTGCTGTGCACAATTCCAATGATCTCATTGGCTACAGGTTGTACTATCCGCAACAATTTCAAACCAAACTGTGGCCATACAGATGCACAGGATATGAAGAATCATGTGCTCTAACTCTAGTCAAACACACCTGGCATGATATAAGTTTACAGGTCAATACATTCGGCTCCTAAGTGTCTACTTGGTATTCTTGGTACTCACAACTTTCTATTGATCTGGATCAGAGATACAGAACACATTCCAGTACCTAAAATTCAACATAGTATATTATCATGTATAGAAATATAAAATACATATAAGGCATGTTATTGGCTCACAGACTCAAAATCGAGCCCCTAAAATGTTTTATTGGGGGCCTGTAATACCCCGATTCCCACACTGCACCTCACCATATTAACATGCGATTCAGATGTCAATAAACAGCACCAGCGACCTCAGACATCTGCCAGAAAACCACTAAGCGGGATTAGCACGGAGATGTTGTGACAACATTGTCAACCTGATTGACGTCTGTGTACAAATACATGGGGATTAATCCGTGATTCCAGGAGGAAACACTAATTAACATGTCTTCCTGTCAGGCAGCGGATAGTAAACTACTTAGTGATACAGAGAAAATGTTATTAAACCAAAAATATCAAATTTAGCAGAGAACAGACATAGGGCTAGATTTACTAAACTGCGGGTTTGAAAAAGTGGAGATGTTGCCTATAGCAACCAATCAGATTCTAGCTATCATTTTGTAGAATGTACTAAATGAATGACAGAGAGAATCTGATTGGTTGCTATAGGCAACATCTCCACTTTTTCAAACCCATTTAGTAAATTTAGCCCTTAGTCTTCTAAAGATATTCTGCAATGAGCACTCTTACACACACAGCAATTGCCCCTATACTCTGCTTCTTACAGTTTTGCAGCCTACCACACTTGCTGGTAGTATTTTCCAGGAAAGTACTAATTCATAAAATTGCACAGGGATCTTGATCTGATCCACTGGTTAGCTTTGCAGCCTCATAGTGCTGGGGTTCAATTCCAACCAGGACCCTATCGGTGTGTATGTTTGTGTGGGTTTCCTCCGGGTACTCCAGTTTCCTACCACAATCGAACATACTGGTAGATTTATTGGCGAAAAATGGACCCTAGTCTGTGTGTGTCTTGTTCCATTGGCTTACCTCCTAATGTTTGTCTCTCCAGCAGCGGGAAAGCGGTGTGGCCACACCAGGGGACGTGCCTAGTGCTTTTGAAGCGTTAGGCTGCCCTATTCTCTCCACTCCCCCCCCCCCCAACTGTCCCACCGATCGGGACCAAGCTGTCCCGGAAGATCCTTTTCAGTTAAATGTCATTTCTATTGTTATATACTGTTATATGTTGTTATATATATATATATATATATATATATATATATATATATATATATATATATATATATATATATATATAATTCTATTGTTATATACTGTTCTATTCTATAACAAAATGTTTACAGTACAACTTATTCTCTATGTAATTGTCCCTATCTAATTCAATTCTCTATGTGTGGATAATTACACAGTACCACTTCTTCTACCACTTGTTTTGTTCGGTATGCTGTTATGCTGCATAGTATCACTTCCCCTGTTCTATACGCTGGGGTAATTCTAAGTATTCTTGTATTGAATATGGTATATAAGTTCCAATTTCATAAATGCAAGAGTGTATAGTACAAAGGAACTGTCCAGTGTTCATGTTTTGTTGGAGAGTCCACATATAACTGTAACATATAGATAGTATTAGTAGGAATCTATTAATTTTCTACGGATTTCTATAAAAAAAGTAAAGGAAGCATGAATGGGGGTTGTATAGTACAGATTTGGGGACTGTTCAGCAATGCCCACACACTGTGTGACACAAGCTTTGGACAGCGGAAAAGCCTGGAGAAAAGAGAATTTACATAGCGGTGTAGTTCACTCTATCTGTGAGCTCCTCAATGAACCAGATTACAGCATCTTCTGATACGAACCGTCAGAGGAGGTAATGCAGGTACAGAACATACAAAGGAAGCAAATAATGGAAACTCTCCTGGGATATATGTCTCAACAAGCAGAATGTGCCACAGCCCACAGCTCTCCCCATAAATCACAGGCGGGGGCGGCTGGGACGTCAGAGGTGGAGAAAGACGTGGGATGCAGATCAGACTTGCCTCTAACTTCTCTGCTGTGCTCACAAAGCTCTAGTCAATGCACCAGTCGACTATCAAGGTTCCAATTGTCAGCTCTTCAGAAGAGATCATTGTTATCAGTCTATTTAAGGGAAATGCCAGTGCCTGTACCTGTTCAGCCTATCAATCTCACCACATATTCACACATACACCCATATATACATATGTACATTGCATTCAGGTGCAAGATTTGCAACAAAGCACAACATCCAATCAGGCACATGCTTGTTTAATTTGCACTAAATAAAAGACAATTGCTGATTGGTTGCTAGGATTTAGTAAGAATTCCGCACCTAAATGCAATGTTTGTAAATGAGTTATAAGAAATCTGTTCCCTGTCCTCAGTCTTAGCAGCCAGATGACAACCTGAGAGGACAATATATCAATCTGATCTTAATGTGTTTCATCAGCCATTCCCAGCTACCCAGCTGCCGCAATTGGGCCGATCTCTTTCATCCTCCCTCTTTATTCACCAACTTGTCAGTGACCTGGGTTAAAGGTCGTCCATTGTCAGTAGACAAGTAAATCAAATGAGACCAGCGCTGAGGACAGCTCGCTGTGGAACAAGGCTTTCCACAGACAGCAGAATAGATATGTGCTCTGGGAATCCTTCCAGGTATAAAGCTCTCTATTCTTCTCCAAGCTATCATTAACCTTGTATTTATAAGGTTTATTCAATCCACCTGCCCAGACACCCCCCATTTCAAATAGACAAACAAGGAGCCTTACGGTGTGTAAAACGTCATACTTCAGATGGCACTTAGAGCTGGGGCTGTCTGGCAAATGTTAACCCTGAGGGCGAGAATCGTCTCAGTAGCCTATTAGGAACACTCAGCACAAAGTAGCCAGGGGGGTAAAATGCCACCAGCCCAACCAGCCCCTGAGCTAACACAAGACAACAACCCTCTGACCAACAGGGGAACGGGAGATTTGCAGCATGAATGTGCAGCCAAGAAATCTGCAGCAGCTGTGTGACACCATAACGTCAACATGGACCACAATCTCTAAGGAATGTTCTCAGCACCTTGTTGAATACATGCCATGAGGGGCAGAGAGGTTCCTACCCTGTACTAGAAAGGTGCACCTAATAAAGTGGTCACTAGGTATATATATGTACAATACACTACTGGTGGTGTAGAGGCCAATGTAACATTTTTTTATTATTCTACAGACCCCAACTACCATGGATCCAAACAAGGGACGCTGTGTGAAAGGCTTAAACAGTGAAAAGAAAGGGTGTTGTCAATGTAATGACTTGGGTCCAGTGGGTCCCAGCTCCGAGCATAAGCGACGCCATATATTTTTTCATAGCCCAGTATAATCTTCTATAGTATATGTATACAGAGCTACAACAATCACTTGACTGGACATTAATGTCTTGTATCGCATGTAGATGAGCTGATTTTGCACAAATCAGGTTTCATGGCCTAGGAGTATGTTCCAATGACACAATATTTGACCTCTGGCTTTGCTCCACCATTCTGCACAATGTCATTCCGCATTGTGGGGCTCACGTGGAGTCAGACATAACTCCGACACAAAAAACTCTAAACGCGTTTTTCCTTAATGTGAATTTATAGTAAATTGAGACGTATTTCCACTTGCGCACTTCTACAGCGCATGCGCAGGAGTACGGATTACATCTCAGTTTGCAAGCAGTTGGCGATATATATCTCTCCGTTACACCACTCTACGTGTACACTTGCGGAAGAGGGGGAAGGAAAGGGGAGGGCTGGTGCAGCCTGAGTACAGTAAGGGTGTGTTAATACTCCTTACGCGCTATGTAGAGCTGGAAGCATCCACAGATATGCCTCTTGGAGACGTATCTGTTGCGGCTGCCACCCTCCTGGTGCAAGATCCATGTTGACAATGATGATCACAGAACTAGAAATTGCTGCCAGCCTGGTAGTTGCAAAACTGGGGGAACAAAAAGCTTGGGGTCCCTCTGAAAGTTGCAATACCAGAATGAGTCTATGCCAGTCATCCCTGACCTCAGAGCATTGGAAATCCCCTGGTTATAAATATTACAGTGTAATTGCTAAGAGCTCATTAGCGGCGCTAGTCTATCGCTGTCAATTATGTTTTTTTGTTTGCTGTAGACCAGGATTTTTCCATCAAGATTCCAACGGTGCCAGCCCGGGTGAGAAAATAAAGAGGGTGCTTTTTTTTTAATTCAATTAAAGGACAGCGTCTGAGTCTCATTTACATTTTTCTCTGGTTCACTACAGATCCTAACAAGCCCTGGGTACCAGGGCATGCTGCCATTTTGGTTCGCCTAGTGCCAGCATGTCCCTGACACTTGGGTATGCTGGCACTTGTAGCATTACAAGTACCAGCATGCCCAACCACTTAATAGCGGCTTGGGCATGCTGGGATTTGTAGTGCACCACTGACAAAACTATTATTTTTCTTTATTTTGTTATATTATTAACCCAAACCCCCCATTTAAAGGGAGTGGGAATAGCATCTGGTGGGGGAGGATGTGCATTTTTTTTCATTTCCTTACATCAGCTATATTAGCGCTTATTAACCGGCCAGTATATGTTTGAATTGTGGGAAGAATCCACGCCAACATGGGGAAAAACATAAAAGCTTCACAAAAATAAAAATCATGTGCGAAAATGACTGAAAAAGTAGTGGAAACAGCTTCCCATCAAGTGCGGGCGTAATATCTCGTCAGACAAGCTACGCGAGTCCCAGCTGATTTCAAGCCAATGTAAACAGCAACACTGGTGTCAATCAGAACATGAAGAAATCCTGGCCAGACACAGTCAATGCTCCCGCAGGCGGTGCGCACGGGAACATGCTATTTGCGTGAGGAGAACAGCTTGACGCCAGCTGCTGGCATCATTGCTACAAAAACACATGAGCTCATAATTCGTGTTTAGCAGCAGGTCCCGGCTGCAGCACATCGCATCCTTGACAGATACGACATTGAAGACCGACGCACGCTTTCTGTAATTTGCACTCTTATCTTCTATACATGTTCACTTATAAAGCTCAGAGAATAAGATTTGATGTTGTGAATTGCATCTGAAAAGCAGAAAAACAGGAATTGTACTCTGCAGCTGTCAATATTTAAAACCAAGTACATTTGTTTTTAGAATACTTTCCAGTAACTTTAAAACCTGGGACTGTTCCAGAAAATTAAGAACAGTTGGCAACTATGTTTGACATAGAAATTAGCCCAACCCAGGCACGGCCCTTCATTGTAGTAATATGGATCATTGTGGCCAGAATCGTTGGATGCAGTTTGTCATGGAGGTGGTAGTTCCCAGGAAAGAAGAACTTGCCTTGGGTAGCTATCAGAGACACACCAGCCCCGCCAAGCCACTTAGTCCTGATAGGAGTGGTATTGAGGTACCAACTAAGGTCAATGGATTGTTGAAGGTAGGATAGTAATGGACGAAGCCAAAGTCAAGGGATTGGAGAAGGAAGAATCGTGATGTACAGTCATCATCATCATCATAATCTATTTATTTATATAGCACCACTAATTCTGCAGCGCTGTACAGAGAACTCATTCACATCAGTCCCTGCCCCATTGGAGCTTACAATCTAAATCCCCTAACATACACACAGACAGACCAAGAGAAACTAAGGGCAATTTAATAGCAGCCAATTAACCTACTAGTATGTTTTTGGATTGTGGGAGGAAACCGGCGCACTCGGAGGAAACCCATGCAAACACAGGGAGAACATACAAACTCCACACAGATAAGGCCATGGTCGGGAATTGAATTCATGACCTACAGTCAAACAAAATAAGTCTCCTTCAAAGCACAAGCAGAGAAATCCACAAAAAAACTTAGCTCCTGCAAAAGTTTGGTTGAACTCAGGGACTTTATAAAGGTGTGGTGACTAGCTAGATTACTGTTCATAGCAGAGTGTTGACTACAGGAATTGAGAGGTGTTTGTAGCTTTCATTGTGAATTGCTTTCTGACACCTGTCATCTGGAGCTAGTTTTGTGTATCCTCACAGTAATTGCTCTCTGACAGCTGTCATCTGAAGCTAGTGTTGTGTGTGAATCCTCACAGTAATTGTTCTCTGACAGTTGTCAGCTCGAGCTAGTTTTGTGTATCCTCACAGTAATTGTTCTCTGAACGATGTCATCTGGAGCTAGTGTTGTGAATCCTCACAGTAATTGTTCCCTGACAACTGTCATCTGGAGCTAGTGTTATGAATCCTCACAGTAATTGTACTCTGACAGCTGTCATCTGGAGCTAGTGTTGTGAATCCTCACACAGTGATAGCTCTGTATACTGTGTCATTGTGAAATAACAGACATGGGCATAATTATAGCTATAGTAGTCCAGGTGACTGACATGGGGCCAGGCAACATAAGGTGCCTTCTTCCAGGGGAAAACATATGACATAAAGTACAAACAGATTGTAAATTATATGATTTGGAAAATAATGAGGATAAAATGACTGTATGTATAATTCAGTCTAATTTTATAGATTGCACGAAATGCAACTATTACTCTGCCTTGCTGGATATTGAGTGAGGATGTAACAGACATTTTGGAAGGTATGAATTTATTATGTTGTGCAGACCTTCCCCATCACAATCTTGCTATGAGGCCCAAGCATTCCTGGACAACAGAACATTACCCAAATCCCTGGCTGTAGTGATGCAGCAGTAGCTTTGTATACTGTATGATTATGAGGTAAATGATCATTACCCAGAATCGCTGGCTGTAGTGGCAGTTCTGTGTACTGTGTGATTATGAGGAAACCACATTACTGCAGTGATGGGTCTGTGTATTCTATAATTATGAGTATAATTACAGAACATTAGCCAGAATCTCTGGCTGCAGCAATAACTCTGTACACTATGTGATTATGAGGTATGAGAAGTGAACATTAGCCAGAATCTGTGATTGCAGTGCTAGCTCTGTATAATGTATGATCATGGAGGTAACAGACCATTACCCAGAATCTTTGGCTGCAGCGCTAACGCCATATACTGTGTGGTTATGAGGTAACACAATATCACCCAGAATCCCCGGCTGCAGCAGTAGTTCTGTATACTGTGTGATTACGAGGTAACAGCATTGACCAGAATCTCTGGCTGCAGTGGCAGCTTTGTATCCTGTACGATTATGATGTAAAAGGATCATTACCCACAATCCCTGGCTGTAGTGGGTATGCGGATTATAAATTACAGTCAAAGATGATGTCTCATAAAAGGATAACACTCTACTGTGCATGTCTCTATTATGTACATCAGCCACAACATTAAAACCACTGACAAGTGAAGTGAATAACATTGATCATCTCGTTACAGTGACACCTGTCAAGAGGAATATATTAGGCAGCAAGCAAATAGTCACTTCTTGAAGTTGATATGATGAAAGCATGAAAAATGGGCATGTGAATGGATCTGAGCAAATTTGACAAGCGCCAAATTGTGATGGCTAGATGACTGGGTCAGGGCATCTCCAGGTCTTGTGGGTTGTTGAGTGAACCAGCAACAGGGTCAGGCTCATTAATGTGTGTGGGGAGCGAAGGCTAGCTAGTCTGGTCCAGTCCCACAGAAGAGCTGCTGTAGCACAAATTGGCAAAAAGTTAATGCTGGCTATGATAGAAAGGGGGCTGTGTAGCCGCAGACCGGTCAGAGTGCCCGTGCTGACCCCTGTCCACCGCCGAAAAGTGCCTACAATGGGCACATGAGCGTCAGAACTGGACCATGGAGCAATGGAAGAAGGTGGCCTGGTCTGATGTATCACTTTTTCTTTTACGTCATGTGGATGACCGGGTGCATGTGTATCGTTTACCTGGGGAAGAGATGGCAACAGGATGCACTATGGGAAGAAGGCCAGCAGGTGGAGGCAGTGTGATGCTCTGGGCAATGTTCTGTTGGGTAACCTTGGGTCCTGGCATTCAGGTGGATGTTACTTTGACATGTACCAACTACCAAAACATTGTTGCAGACCAAGCAACGATGTTCGCTGATGGCAGGATAATGCACCCTGCCACACTGCAACAATTGTTCAGGAATGGTCTAAGGTACATGACAAAGACTTCAAGGTGTTGACTTGGCCTCCAAATTCCCCTGATTTCAATCTGAGGGATGTGACGTAAAACAAGTTCGAGCCATGGAGGCCCCACCTCACAACTGACAAGAGTTAAAGGAGCTGCTGCTAACGTCTTGGTGCCAGATAGCACAGAGCACCTTCAGAGGTCTTGTGGAGTCCATGCCTTGACGGGTTAGAGTTGGGGACCTACACAACATTAGTTAGGCAGGTGGTTTTATTGTTGTGGCTGATCGGTGTATATGTGGATTAATATAGAACTCAGTGAGAAGTGATGTGTGAGTGTGATATGTTCGCATATAGAATTATGCTGAATTATATCTCATTAAAAGAGTGTTGATTGAATGGGGCTGAAGGTGACGCCATTGTCTGGGGGTGTTTAGACTCCGGGTGCCATATGTCAGCATCGCTCATGCTGGCAGTCAGCACTGAAATGTACACAGCCCGCAAGACAATGAAGAAGATTGTACTAAGATAGCGAGCGAGGTCTTGTAAACTGCTCCACACTGCAGACAATTGCTGACATTCCTCTGATTGTTGGAATGGGATTACTGACATACCAGCCACCCAGGCTGAGCGTGTCAACAATAAGACAATGTGTTTTGTGCCACCAAGTAGTGGGATGAGAGGGGCAGGCATACAATCGGTCCTGGTTATAGAAATAGTAACATATATATACACACTATACAGTGTTATCCTTCTTAAAAACATAACCTCTGCAATTTATAATTCAGAAACTCATATTAGCAGACGCTTACTGTGCATCGTATGTCTGTACAGGCTTTACCGTACCTCCCAAATGTACCAGTTAAGACGGGATGGTCCCAATTTGAAGGGATATTCCAGACAGTCCAGACTTTTATATCCCGAATACTGGGACTCTAGGCAGGGGAGGGCTGGTAAATTTTAGCCCGGGGGGGTCAAAACTCGACACAGCAGCCTATTAAGAACATTTTAAAAGAAAAAAATGCAAGTGGCCCAGTGACCCAGCCCAAGGTAGCTCACTATGGGACCAGCCCATGGGCAGATGCCCTTCTACCCTCAGCCTGCCCCTTATTGTAGGGAGGTGTAAATCGCTCACCACCATTCTACCACTGGTGGTGGTGGTCCAACATGTCTGTCCCCGGGAGCGGGATAAGGGGCATGGTCACATCAGTGGGGGAGTGGTCAAAACTCAGTGGGGGCATGGCCACATCAAGCCAGGGGCACGATCATGCCTCCCAGAGGGCTGCAAAGATCTAGGTTTCCCATTACATACCTCCTGTTCCCCAACATTCTGTGGGACAAACACATCCATGGGCAGGACAATGCCCTAAAATCGGGACTGTCTTGCTGAAATCGGTACAGTTGGGAGGTATAGTTAAGAGGAAGCGGAGAGGAGTTGCCTACTGCTTCTAAAGCAGTAGTCACAACAAAATGTCATTCCGCTTTGTGGGGGTCTGTACCCACTGTACTGATGAACACTGTAAAACACTTGGGAGGTGTGGAACTTTCTAATCCAGGCATGGAAAATAGCTGAACACAAACAAAAGAGAATGAAAACGATATATGGAATGATAAAATTGAATTATATCAGCACAGGGGGTGAATTGTCTGGCAGGATAAACTCGTGACAGGGGTTCAGTCTATTTAGCCAGACAGCTCCTGCTCTACAAAGGAGTAACTTCCTTTGACAAATACATTACACTAGCAAAACGATAACCACATACATAAGAATTACTTAACCATGTATGTGTGCGGTTCCTGCTGCCTCACATAGGGCCTAATGTAACAGATTCTACCAAAAATATATTACAATTTAAAAATTGTGCCCTCCACAAAAGCATAACTAGTCCTAGTGCTGCCAACCTAGGCTGGTACTGCAGTGTGTCACCTGTGGTGCTTTATTTTACTAAGACGTGTTTCTGTACTTCAAGGTGCCAGAGGTGCCATCCTGGAATGAGGGATGTGTAGGGAAGTATTTAGTTCAATTACATTATTTTTTCAAAGAGTGTGTGCGTATTATTATTTATATTTTCCCCTGGTGCACTACAGTTCCCAGCGGGCCCTGGATGCCAGGGCAAGTTGGCCCATGTGGCTCACCAAGTGCCTTCTTGCCCTGGCAGCCGTGGGTATGCTAACAGGTGCTACAAGAGTCAGCATGCCCGACCATTTTATGGTGGCCTGGGCATTCTCAGATCTTTAGTGCACCACAGGCAAAATGCTTAATTTAATCTATTTTATACAATATGAATCCACACCTCCAGCCCTAGTGGTATATTAACTAAACTGCGGGTTTGAAAAAGTGGAGATGTTGCCTATAGCAACCAATCAGATTCTAGCTGTCATTTATTTAGTGCATTCTACAAAATGCTAACCAGAATCTGATTGGTTGCTATAGGCAACATCTCCTTTCAAACCCACAGTTTAGTAAATATACCCCCTAGTGCCATTCAGTAGGTTATTCTTAGTAACAGCACATTCTGGGCCTGATTCACGTTAGGCGTGTCGTATTTTGCGTGAAATAGTTCTGCGCATGGTGTGAAAGGAACCTTACGCCAATGAATACAAGTGCATGCAATTCACGTCTGAACGCAAATAACACGTACAGCTGCCTACGAGTTGGAGGGCGGAACAGGGGTGGTAAGCAGCGGATGAGCACAGGCAATGTACAGTAAGGGTGTGCCAACGCAGATGCAGCCAATTCATGTCCTGGGTTTCTCTTAAGTACGCCTGGTTTCAGCCATATCACTTGCACCCACAACAACGCAGGTGTAAGTGCCGACTGATAGTGATGGCTGACACGGCATAGTCTTTGTATTATAAACTACACGTGTGCGTGCCACTAGATAGTACAGAACATGTGTATGCAAGGAAGACCTACTATATCAACGCATTGTATGTACAGTACACATCTCAATTTATGTATTTAATGTAAAAAATATATATAATTTTTTCATAATACATATTTTTATTAATGCTTAAACTGTTGCTTATTTATTTTATAATTATCATTTTTTAAGTGTTCTGATGTGACTTTGTAGTGAACAGACGATTGTGTGTACAGAGTACCCTGTTCTGTCTTTCTACATACGGCAAGAGCGATAGGTGATAACTCTACCTGCTAAGCCCCGCTAAACAATTACACACACATATATATAGAATATATATATATATATATATATATATATATATATATATATATATATCTATATATATATATATATATATATATATACCTGTAATAATCTACATCTCATTCTCACTCACTCACACATCTCAGTCATTGACGAGTTGTGGTCATGCAGCAGCTCGCCTTCATATTTTACACCATGTCCCAGGTAACCCCTCACGTTGCTCCATACTGAGCCCCACATTACAACCACAGACTCTCAAGCTTTACCAGCAGCGGATCCCACATACGGTGCCACCTTTACACTCCCGTCACCTCGCTGTTTGATGCACGTGTGTGTAAATGCATTGCCTGTTGTGATAATTGTGCCTCTACCTCCTCCTCTGGGAGTCTGCTCCATGTATCAACTGCAATGCCTTATATATAGTCAGTGTAAGGGAAGGGACAGTGATATTATAGCACAATGACATCACCACAACACAGAACACAGAGTGTGCTTACCTGGATAAAGAGATCTTTCCAGTGCTGAGTGGGAGGGAAGGGGGGGGGGGGAAAGAGAGGGGAGAAAGGGAGAGATTTAACCACAATTAACCCCTTCCACTAGAAACCAATGTGACCCTGCCTCTGTGCCAAGGAGGTGCACCAATACTGAATGAGATACTGTCTGGTCTAGAACTGGTGATATCAGCGCCTCTAGGACAAGTAGATAGTGCCTATCACATGCAGTTTGAACCACTATGACAATATGTAAATACTGAGCTAGGTTTTCACTCCCAGTCCCACCATAATACATTCCTAACTGTACATACCATCAAATTGTACTTAAAAAGCAGCTTTTAAAATGACCTCTGAACCCGATAAGAGCTTTTGCCATCTGTTCACGTCTCCTTTTTAGTTTATTCTCTGTTAGTGAAGTGAGAAATCACAGAGAGACGTGAAGCTCAGGTAATTTGTCACCATAATAATAAATTATAGCTACAGGCTGTAAAGACATCAAGATATATTCTGGCGTAACAACTCAGGGACAAAACACTGGTCCGAGGATGGAGGAAAATTCTCTCTCTTCTCTGCTCTTCTAACTACTTTTCTGCATTGATTACTGTGGAGTTTTGTTGCCTGTATTTAAAACAGGACAGTGATGTGCCCGTGAGCCTCCGAAAACCTGACTCTCTGGGAAGGAAGCATGCAGCGCTCACAGCGTATTCAGTAATAAATATGTACTGTGACCCCTGCTTATCATAATGTCTGATCATCAAATACAAGTCCTAAGAATAATTGACCCTAGTCTGTGTCTGTGCGTGTATTAGGGAATTTAGACTGTAAGCTCCTATGGGGCAGGGACTGATATGAGTGAGATCTCTGTACAGCGCTGCGGAATTAGTGGCCCTATATAAATAAATGGTGATGATGATAGTGTTAAGGCTTGTCAGTTCTGCAACAGTAGTGGGCACCAGTACCACATATAGCTGTACTTGCTACAAGCTCAGCAAAGTGTCTACTCAGTAACTCTCTAAACTAACGTCTACAATACTAACTAATAATCTGAATACAACATTGCTCTATCCTCTGTTGATTTTTATCTACTGTTACTCTCTGATGTGCCTATTGGGGTCGTAGCAAATACCTGTGGGCTAATTATAAGGACCAGCAATACTACCATAGTGTGTGTGTGTGTGGGGGGGGGGGGGAGTTACCCATAGGAGTTAATTAGGTAATTCCCACCCCACCAGCTTAGCTAAACTTAGCTCTTAAATAGGTATATCCGATTAGAGGGGGAAAAAAATAATCATATTTACATCTTCAGCGGCCATAGGTAAGACGTCCACAGATTCCAGAACTTCAATCTGCTCCGCCTGGGAACTGCCGGCCACTGCCGGGGAACAGCTGGGTGCCCTGTCCTTCTGCTCGACCATTCTGTCATTCAAGAGACAACTTTCATGCCTGGCAAAGTTTCAGCTACTGGGCAAGAAGGTGTCCCCCCCCTTATGCCAGAGTGAGCCAGCCATCCGTGTGAAGGGGAGAGGAGAGAGAGCAGCATGTGAGAGCTGGGAGAGGAGATCCATCCATCTGCACCACTCCAAACCTCCACTGTGTGCCCTTGCAGATCTGCCAGGCTGAATGATACGAGTCCCACACTGACATCACGTCTCCTCCACAGAATCCGGCAGCTCCACAGAGAACGCACCCTCGCAGGCAGCCTGAAGAATTGCAAATTACAGGACAAGTGTGGGGGGGGGGGACAAACATTTAATCCACCCACAATAACACAATTCCAGGGTGAGAATTGCCTCACACCACACACTGCTCTGCATGTTGTTTTCATTGTAGGGACATTTAATCTATGTGCATTTTATTAAATTTGTTTTTGCAAAAGACACACACAAACAACCACCAAGACACTGACAATATAGGAAAGAAGCAGAAAAGACAACAGGAGTACTAAAATCTGAGAGAATCCACATTCTATTAAAATAGAAGACTTCACACTGAATTATTCCCTTTCACCCACAGACTATGTTTATAGTTACTGTGTAAGTTTGTGCAGTGGAGAATATAAATAAAAGTCATGTTCGATAATAGTTACAACTAACGTGTATCTTTAAAGTAATTTATTCCATTCCTGTTTTCTATGAGTGTGTTTTGTGTCCCAGTGGTAAATGCTGACAGCTGACGTAGATAGCACTTTACCAAAAACTCTAATTCCCCCCCCTGGAGGGTAACATTGGCTGACCAGCATCTGGTATGTCAGACCTGTACATTAGATGACACAAAACACCAACCAGCTCAAACATAAACAGATTAAACAGCAGCTGTTGAGATTCCAATTGGATAGGGGTGAGTAGGTGGGCGTGGTTTATACACAGCCCCTCCCACTGATGTTCTATTGGAGATCTGGCATTCCCTGTAGTGTGTAACTGGAGATAATGATGACTTGTAATTAGAGCTGAAGAAACAACAATACCATTTAGAAAAACAAGTCACACTGGTATTAGTAACAATGTGATCATACATATGATTATTTATTTCCTCTATAATACACTGGACTGCTTGGTTATAGTGTTGTGTGTGATTTAATGGCAGATATACCCCAATATTTCAAATCATACCCCAACAAAGCCACATAGAAAAACATGCACTTTTCTTGTGTTATCAGACATATGGGTGTAGGTTTTATTTTTTAAGCTAACGGACAGTCACTAAAAATTAACTTATAGTTTCGGTCATTAAAAGTAAAAAAACAAGTCAGTAAAAAACTGATATCTCTACTACCAAGGCTGTATAACAGCCATAGAATGAGGACTGTGAACACCTAATTTACAGTCCCCGAAGCCTTTCCCTGCTAAGGCTGCTGCAACTTTAATGTTTGCAACAAATATTGTTAATGTGTCAGTAAAATACATGTATCAGTAAAGGTTTATAAAATGTAAAAAAAAAATTGCAAAAAAACATTTGCAGTGGTTTTGTACTGTGGACACACATCTTAACATACTTCAAATATAAAGGTATAAAATACAGCTAAAAACAGCATAAAACACTAACGCATCATAGGAGAGAGAGAGAGAGAAAGAGAGGGATGGAGAGAGAGAGGGATGGAGAGAGATGGAGAGAGGGGAGGAGAGAGGGAGAAAGAGAGAGAGAGGGGGGAGAGAGAGAGAGAGATGGAGAGAGAGGGAGAGAGAGAGAGGGATGGAGAGAGAGAGGGAGATGGAGAGAGGGAGATGAAGAGAGAGGGAGATGAAGAGAGAGGGAGATGGAGAGAGAGGGAGATGAAGAGAGAGGGAGGTAGAGAGAGAGGGATATGGAGAAAGAGGGAGAGAGAGAGTGAGAGAGGGAGGGAGAGAGAGAGAGGGAGGGAGGTAGAGAGAGAGAGAGAAAGAGAGAGTGAGAGATAGAGGGGAGGAGAGGGAGAGTGAGAGAGAGGGATGGAGAGAGAGAGAGGGAGGGAGAGAGAGATAGAGAGTGAGAGAGAGGGGGAGAGAGGGAGAGAGAAAGGGGAGATAGATCGAAAAAGAGTGAGAAAGGGAGAGAGAGAGAGTTACAGAGTGCGAGGGATAGAGAGTGAGAGAGAGGGAGGGATAGGGAGGGAGAGAGAGATAGGGAGGGAGAGAGAGGGAGGAAGAGGGAGGGATGGATAGAGAGAGGGAGAGGGAGAGGGAGAGAGAGGGTAGGAGGGAGAGAGAGGGGTAGAGAGAGGGGGGGAGGGAGAGAGAGAGAGAGAGAGAAAGGGATAGAGAGTGAGAGAGAGTTTGAGAGAGAGAGAGGAAGAGGGAGGGAGGAAGGAAGAGGGAGAGAGAGAGGGATAGAGAGTGTGAGAAAGGGAGGGAGAGAGAAAGAGAGAGACAATTACAAATATATACATCTGACATAAAACTGGGACAGGTATGGATATATGGGGGTTTAGGTGTTCAAATTTTAAAATTGACAGCTAGGAGATATAAACACTTACCTGTCCCTTTTCCAGTGAGTTGTGATCTAATTCTGCTGTTCACATCTGTTTTACAAATGAGTTGATTATCTGGGGTTAATTCTATTTTTAATATCAGGTAAAAAGCTATGACATTTAACCCATGTCATAGCAAATGTAAAATGAATCTTAAAATCAGAAAAGCATTATGTCAGTGTGAAAGGAGTCATGTGAAAAACACATGTTATCAGACCGGTTACATCATACAACAGAGTATTCAGATGCTTCCACGGATGCTCCTGGGTAGTCCTTTATTTAGCACAAACTGCAGATGACTGACACCAATATTCATTTATTTCATTATAAGTACTCACCTATATCGATATTGAGGAAAGCCATACTGTGATTATCTAAGGGTTTCAACATAATACATAATATCAGCTTTATAACTTTGCTATGCATGGCTAATTCTTCCCGACCGCCTCAGCTCAATAATTGTAACAGTGTGCTGCCACCTAGTGGCTGTCTCACAAATTACGTTGAGGAGAGAGATTTCTTGCAAGAATGACCAACACAACCTTTATATATTACTAGTCTAGAACGAATGTTTGGGAAAGTCCATGGTATAGTCAACATTCTGATATTTGCCATAAGGTGAAAGTTTCAATGATAATATTGGGTATAGGGTGAAATAGACCCCAAAACGACCCCCAAAATGAGCAACAGTTGTGACACTATCAACCTTCTCCATGAAGTGAGTGAGCTGTCAATTTTTCCTTTTTACAATGATGCTGTTCTATTTTTACACCTATTTTCTAGTTACAATATTAAATTTAAGGTGTATGTCCCATCTATGTACCACCTTGACCATCCAGCGTGACCTATTTCACCTGGAACAAAATGTCTTGTTCTTAATTTGCCCACTTATTTTCCTATTGCAGGAACCTGATCTGAATTAATTTTTTTATTTGACAAAATATAATTTTTATTTATCATAAAACACCGCACAGCTCGATAATTCAGCCTTAATTGAGCCATTGTGTATAGCAGGTAAATCTGAAATGATTAATGTACAACAGATGGTGAGCACGCTGTCGCCATTGAGATTCCCCCACTATTGGCCTGGCCTATGTGGCTTTTTCAGAAAATCGGGCCTATGACCAGGATTTCATATATGAAATACATTGCAGAAGATGTATCAGGGGCAAACGCTGCATGGGGGCGTGGCTATAATTTTAGACAGTGCTTGGCTGCTCTCCAACTCTTCCTATCCCTATAATATACATGGGCAATGCTGCGTGCACTACTGTTAGGTGCAGCTCTCCCTTTTCAAGCAGAGCCGTGTGAATCGGGGGCAGTGTCCAGCCACCTCAATTATACAGTGCCCTAGGCTTGGAGGGGGTTTCCAGGCACTAGGAACCCCCCCACCCCTCGGTTTGCCTATGTGTATAGTGTTTGAGCTCTTCCTTCATGGCTTGACATCCGCCGGACCCTGTACAATAAAGTATCCCAATGGCGCATGAATAACTTCACTGCACATGGCCCTAATGTCACTGCTTCCATGTGTGTGCACTGATGTCTTCGTGCATGGGATTCTGGGAGCGCTGGACTGGGCTTTGTAAGGCTGGGTACACACTATGCAAAATTTCTCCGATGCAATATTTAACGATGCTAACAATTTTACCAAATTAAGTTCCAATCAGCATGCCGATTCATGTGTACACAATAATCACGTTTTACTCGATTTACCTTCAGATCTGTGCTCTTCATCTGTCATAACCATTTGCTGAAAAGATCGTGACTTTGTAAACTCCATGGAGATCTATGGACACTGCCGGTCCAGAGCGCATACACACTGCAGAATGGGAACGGCATTCTTCCATCGTTGAACGAGATCTTTAGTCCGCCTCTTGACCACCAGGTTTATTCATGCAGTGTTCAGCAGCAGCCAGCCAGCCTGCAAGATTTAAATCCAATTCCAATTCATGGGACAGATGCCCAACTGTCCTTGCCCCATCCCAACCCATAGAAACAAGGACCCACAAAGCAAGGGATCCATGATGATGAGACAACACGGAAACAGGCAATGAACACAAACAGGCTACAGACAAGAAATGACACAAGGAACACACACATGGACCAAGCAAGTTGGAGATACAGGGCCTGATTCATGTTTGGACGTATGCCCATTTACGTAGTGTATCTTGCGTGAAATAGCTCTGTTCATGCTTCAAAATGGACCTTACGCCAGTGGGGTGGATTAACACCGGTAACGTACAGTAATGGCGTTCAAACGCAGATGCGGCCGATTCAAGACCTGGGTTTATCGTAAGTGCCTTCGTTTTTTGCCATATCATTTGCATACAATACAGAGCAGGAGTAAATGCCAAGTTTGCCAACGGACAGTGATGACAGAATAGCATTTGATTTAAAAAGTACACGTAGGCGTACCACTAGCTTGGACAGAATGTCTGTATGAAAGAAAGATAACTTATGAAAACACATTGTATATACAGTACACATTGAAGTATCTTTATTTAAGTATTTAACGTTAAAAAAATGAAGGAAAAATATATACGTGATTATTCTTGTGAAGAACTGTTCTTTTAGTTTATATTACAATATTTTTTAAGGGTTCTGATGTGACCTTTTATTGTATAGACACGTGTGCATTTTGAAGTCTTTTGTGTGTGTGTCTAGGTACGGCAAGTACTGTTTAGCCAGAGTGTACTTACACTCATCTTCAAACCGAAATGTATCTTGAGATCCGCTTGGATTTGAATACAGACGGAACTACACTCAAATTCCGCGCTCTATTGTAAAACACAACTTGCATGCAGCTTGCATCTGAACATGAATCAAGCACAAGGTGCAAAGTCACAGCAACTAAAATGCACACAATTGGGGCAACTAAAGAAATCATGCACATAAACACCATTTCACATAGATGAAAGAAGAACTTGGAAATGCAGTAAAGAGAGTATAATTATAGGGTCTTATGTAGCGTTAGGAGCAAAGCAAAAAAAAAAAACATACTCCTGGACAAGCCATGATGCAATGTAAGAGATACAAATGCATTTCTTTTTTTTGCATGTAGGCAGGGCCGGTGCTAGGGTCCACGGCGCCCTAGGCATTTTTTTAAAAAAACTGCGCCCCCCCCCACGCAAAAATCGCCGCCCTTCTCCCTCCTCTCCTTACCTTGTCTCACCACCGCCGCCTCTCTGCTCCGTCTCCTCCCCTCCACTCACTGACACTAGTAAGTGGAGGGGAGGAGACGGAGCAGAGAGACGGCGGTGGTGACAAAATAGCCTCCTCCACCCCTCCCCGTCCATCTGAATGCTGTGCGGCGGCCGTGACAGGTATGGTCAGCGGTCGCCGCACAGTTTTAAAGTATTTCAGAATTCTGTGGCGCCCTCCAGGCGCCCTCCAGGCGCCCTCCAGAGCCCGGCGCCCTAGGCAAGTGCCTAACCTTGCCTAATGGAAGCGCCGGGCCTGCATGTAGGGAATATACTGGCTTCTTTTGCATGTAGCGCACAAACACTAGACAGCTTTATTAGCACACTGCAATTTAGAGATGGTCTAGAACATCAGTTTACAAATGTTACATTTTCCCCCCAACCCAGTGCGGTGCAACATGGTTTTGCCAATGTGCTTCTTTTTGAGTTTGAGTGAACTGTGTAGTGAAGTGGTAATCAGGTAAAATAGCCTAGGAAGCTTAAGAAGATGGCTCAATTTGGTAACTAGCCTAAAGAGATGACATCCAGGAGAAGATGTCAGAGAGGCAATTAGACACCTGAGAGAGGAGGGAAGGTGAGAGATCAGGAGATGAGAGGTAGAGTTGAGAGTCATTGGCATAGAGGTGGTACTAGTGGTTGATAGAACTGATGAGTTCACCCAGAGAGGAGGTGCACAGCGGTGGTAGTTACTTCACCGACTACCCAAAGCCGACACAAATTTCCCCGATAGTGTAACACCGATAATGATCTTACCTACATTGTCTTCATATCGACTGCTTTTAATACACACTTGAAACAATTGCGGCGAATCAGCATGCCGTCCGGGCAAAATGACGTCATGTTAAACAGAGACACTGAGATTGTTGGTATTAAGGTAGTCATTTAAGGAAGCAACGTGTGTAGAATGTTCTTTTAAAAAGCATTCTATATTCTACACACGTTGCTTCCTTAAATGACCACCTTAATACCAACAATCTCAGTGTCTCTGTTTAACATGACGTCATTTTGCCCGGACGGCATGCTGATTAGCCGCAATTGTTTCAAGTGTGTATTACAAGCAGTCGATATGAAGACAATGTAGGTAAGATCACCATCGGTGTTACACTATCGGGGAAATTTGTGTCGGGTTTTGGGAACTCAGCATTTCGTACCCAACCTGTGTACAGAGAAAAAAGCAGAGGACAGAACCCTGTGAGACTCCTACGAGAAGGATGGATGGGCAGGGGGGGGGGGGGGAGGAGGAACCAGAGGTAGAAATAGAGAAGGATAGACTTTCATTACTCTACAATTAAGCTAATGTTCTGTGGCTAAGTACTTATTGTTCGTCTGTCCTCCCCTCATTGTTTTCCCCATCTATTTTCTGTACCCCGTCTCCCCATACTTTTAAACCTTAAATAAAAACTATGCATGTTAAAAAAATGAAATAGAGAAGGAGCAGTTGGCGTGGAAGGATCTGCACCACGAAAGGACGGTGTCATTAAGGCCAGGGGTGTGAAGGGTGTGGTATAGGAGAGTAGGATCCACAGTGTCAAAGGCTGAAGATTGGTCCAGAGAATAAGCAGGGAGAAGTGGCTCCTGGATCTGGCTCTAAGAGAAGATCGTTGGTGACTTTGATCAAGGCAGTTCTGTGAAGTGGACGGCGCAGACGCCAGATTGGAGAGGATCAAGGAGGGAGTTGTCAGAGAGGAAGCTGCTGAGATGGTTGTAGAAAAGCCGCTCCAAAAGTATTTTGGAGGCAAAGGGGAGAAGAGAAATGGTGCGGTAGTTAGAGAGTGAGGTGGTGCGAAAAAGGTGAGAGGGCATGGGATCCAGGCTGCAGGTTGAGGATGGAGAGTATAATATAAGAGAATGGACTTTGTCACCTGTAGTGAGGCGGAAGGAGCACAAGAGGTGGTTGCTGGAGGGAATGGAGGGTCGAGTGGTACGAGTGGCAGAGAAGCGATCAGAGGAGGAAATTTCTTGTTGTCTGATGGCCTCAATTTTGGAAGTGAAAAAGGAGGCAAAGTCAGTGGCAGTAGGAGGATGGGAGGGAAGCAGGGGTAGGGGAAAGGAGTGTGTTGAAAGTAGCAAAAAATGCAGCAGGTATTGGAGGAATGTGAAGAGATGAGAGACTTGAAGAAGGATTGTTTAGCAAGGGAGAGAGGTGAACTGAGGGGTGAGAGGATGAACTTGAAATGAAGGCAGTCTGCCAAGGAACGAGACTTCCTCCAGTGACATTCAGCAGTATGTGTGCATTTTTAAAGGAACTGAGTAAATTTGGAGTGCAAAGGTTGGGCTTTAGAGCAGCGAAGGTGGACAGAAGAGTCAAGAGCAGTTGTGAGGATATGGTTGCAGAAAAAGGCTGCCTGTTTGGGGCAGGACATGGTGGAAAGAGGGGAGAAGAAAGTTTCAAGCAAAGATTGCAACTTGTAAGGGTAGATTTGGGTGTGGGGAGTGGTGCAGGAGATTAGGTAAAAAGTGAAGGAGAGGAGATGGTGGTTAGAGAGTGGGAAGGGAGAGTTGGAGAAGTCAGAAAGAGCACATTGATGGGAGAAGACAAGGTCAAGGGAATAACCAAGACTGGGGGATGAGGTCCATTGTGAGAGGCCAAAGGAGGAAGAAAGGGTGAGAAGTTTGATGGATGCTGAGTCTGTGGGGCTGTCGATGGGGATGTTGAAGTCACCTGGGATGATGGAGGGTAGGTCTGAAGAGAAGTGGTGGTTAAACCAGGCAGCAAAATTATCAAGAAATTGGAAAGTAGGACCAGTGTGGCGGTAGATGACTTAGAAATGAAGATGAATGGGGTAGAAGAGACAGATAGAGTGGACTTGAAAGGATGGGGTCAGACGAGATGACACGAAAGGTACAATTGGGGAATAGGAGGATGCCCACCCTAATACATAATCGATCGATGAAAGATCTGGATGAATAAACCCATCATAGTGTTAAGAGCTGTGGCGGCTCGTAAAACTATGATGGGTTTATTCATCCAGGCTCGGTCGGCCACACAGACGCATCCCGGGACGCTCCTCTCATCGCTGCCGCGACCCGGCCGGCTGGCCAGCCGGGACCGTGCGTCATGCTATGAGTCATTCATTCCCAGGTGGGGAATGATTATTATCTATGTCCCTAATTTCATTGGTCCTTCCTGGTATATTAGGCAGGGAGGGCTTAGCCTCCCTGCCGGTTATAATTCTCTGCTTAAGTGTACTACCTGCTCCCTTTCTCTGCTCCTCTTTTCCTAGCTACTTGGATTGATTCTTCTGTGTATGACCCTTGGCTTGCTTACTGGACTCCATTGGATTGCTTGTGACCCTGATCTCTGCCTGTTTCCTGGATACACTGTTTTGCTGCCAGCCCTGACCTCTTCCTGGACCTCACTACCGCTGCCTGCTAGAATCCTTTTTGACCTCGGCCTGTTTTCGGACTTCACTGCTGCTGCTGCTGCTACCACCTGGCCCTCGCCTGCACCACGTTAATATTATAAACTTGTACTACTCTGAGTTTAAGTCCTGAGGGAATCCGAGTACCTGTGAGCACGCTCAGCTCTAAGGGAAAGGCGGCTGCTATAGGTGAAGACCTCTTCTGCCTGTTCTACGAGTTTATGATATTTGCCATCAGCCCTAACATTGATATTTGCCGTCAGCCCCATCACATAACTCCTTTCGGCCCTAAGTTAGAACGGAACTTTAAAAAGATAGTCAGCAATTCACTTCAAACAAATTAATGAAAAACGCATAGACAGCCTGCTGCAAGCAAAACTTAAGATGACTGACACAATGCAGCCCATTCCAACTTAAAGTCGAAACGGAGCATTCAGAAGGCATGTAGCAATCCACTCCAAGTAAAGGAATGTGGATACACGGCTTTCTGCAAGCAAGCTTCAATATTGATGTTGAAATAGATACAAGTGCAGATTCTGTTATATAAACAAGAATGTAGAAGCTATAAAGGTAACGACTATAAAAGGTATGAGTGGAAGCAGTGATTTAAAATAAAGTGATTGATCTCCTATTGAATTTATATTCAATATAGGCTAGTGGAAACTAATTTTAAATATAAACAAAGTCATCACTTACATACATGTGACTATTTAATTTATGAGGTTCTTTAAGCCTCTTCATTAATTTGTATAGGTAATTGTGAAACATTTCACTAACCGTCTGAAATAAGATATCCTCAATCAAATATAGAAGCCACAATTAAAATTACACCCAGCTATTTTACATTTTCGTTTTTTTGGTTTTAATAAAAAAGTTGGTTTTAAATAATAAATTGATATCAATTCAGAAACCTTGAAATAAGGAAGACACTCAGTGCACCACATGGAACAAACCGTTTTCTCTCCTTATTGTTATGACTGATTTCTATGCAGATAATAGAAGCCTTAAGGATAAACTGAGAGACCACCCCATACATGCCTGGGGGACACGTGCCTGTCCTATGGAGTCCTCAGACTTCAGTCCTCTGGAGTGAACAGCATTGGTCTGCATTGACGACCAAATGGTGCAAGACATGGGGTGCATTGATACTGACGAGAGATCAAGAAAAAGGCACTGATTGTTGTGTGGGCCTTAGTGGTGAAGAGACCTAACTGGATATAGATCCTCCAACCCGGTGCTGCACTCTCCAACCTGTTCTTGCATTTGATTAAAATGTGGTACTGCCAGATCAGGCCAGTAGAATGTAAAAACGAGTAATTATTAACGTAGGTGAAAGCAGTTACAAACAGATCAGTGCACATATTCTAAATAGGAAGAAAAGTCAGAGCAATAGCGACTGGTGGTATTTTATCATATCATTTATGTTGAACTGTTTTATGTATGTGTAGTGTGTGTAAGAGTTCATGTTTATAGTGCAGGAAGCTCCATACTGCTGTGCCGATAATAGGTGGAGTCACACTGCTTCTGAACTCTGCATTGAATTCTCTCTCTGGATGGCTGCCTACCCTGACCTCCGCATTGGACTCTGAGTCTCTCTGGATCACTGCCTGCCCTGACCTCCGCATTGGACTCTGAGTCTCTCTGGATGGCTGCCTACCCTGACCTCCGCATTGGACTCTGAGTCTCTCTGGATCACTGCCTGCCCTGACCTCAGCATTGGACTCTGAGTCTCTCTGAATGGCTGCCTACCCTGACCTCCGCATTGGACCCTGAGTCTCTCTGGATCACTGCCTGCCCTGACCTCAGCATTGGACTCTGAATACTTTCACCAAGACCACGTCTACCTTGCTTCTAGGGGTTCATTCCAGGAATTTTATGTCTGGTGACAGCAGAAAGTGTTCCTGGAGTATGGTGTGTGTAAAAGTAAAGCATTCCAGTTAGCAAAAATGCATTCCTGAAATTGTCACTATGAAAATATACAGAGTGTGTGTTTCATGTGACTGATCACATTGAGAAATCTTATCATTACATTCTTCACTGTCCTGGAAGTCCTTCACAGTGAATGTTTTTCTTCTCCAGAATTCAGACTCAATACGCCCAAGGGGTAATATGATTTATGACGAAACGGGGTCCCACTCGACTAAGGACTTTTTATTCATCACCCGTTTCTCACAGTTTATTGTACTTTTTAATCCTTGGCCAAATAACTAAGCATATACACCAGAGCATCGGTGTATTATGTTATTTTATTTTGTGTTATTATGTACATTTTGCCCTTGCTATTACCTGCAATATTGTATTTATTAGAAATATAAAGAATGTTGCCATATTGTGTGAAAATAGCAAGACAGCAGAAGCCATACTGCATGACAGGAGGGAAAGTTGTGTTAGCTAAAATAATTACCATCTGTCTCAAAAGTCCATTGTTTTGAGGTGTGGCATATAACTGGGCTGCTAGTAATCAGAACAATGTCTGAGTGACTGGTAACATAGCTAGCTGGCAGACGAAGCTAGTTATCTAGGTCAGCAGATAACCCGAGAGGTAATTAGGTTAGAACTTGCAGATTACGTGCAATGTGTCTCCACAGTACTATACTGGTTGAAATAGCATTGGAAAATGTATTAATATGTATCAATAAAAATGTTATTGTATCAAAATGTATCACAGACTTAGATCGTGTAATGCTGCAGATACAATGTAAGAGGATGCTATAGGGTACACGCTACCATTTACCCTGTACCCGGTGAACGTCTTATGGTGTTGTGCCGTCATAATGAAGCCTTATTTTGGATATACTCTGGTCTGCCTACATGACTTGAATCCCATTGAGGGTAACCACCGTCCTTACTAAGGGTGGTTTTCTCACATGATATATGAGGGACGGCAACAACAGACTATATGGAGAATTATATGTGAGAAATCCACCATAATCGTCATACAATAGAGATAATTAATTTGAGCTAATGTCTCAACCAACGTCTTGACCTCCATTTAAGATGAGCACAAAAATTAGGCAGGAAATTGGACTGGACGGTCTAGAAAAGTGATATTTTTGGTCCCTGGGAGAAGGTATATAGGCGGACAGCACGGTGGCTAAGTGGTTAGCACTTCTGACTCACAGCACTGGGGTCATGAGTTCAATTCCCGACCTTGGCCTTATCTGTGTGGAGTTTGTATGTTCTCCACGTGTTTGCGTGAGTTTCCTACGGGTCCTCCGGTTTCCTCCTACACTTCAAAAACCTACTAGTAGGTTAATTAGCTGCTATAAAAAATTGACCCTAGTCTCTCTCTCTCTCTCTCTGTCTGTCTGTCTGTCTGTGTGTATGTTAGGGAATTTAGACTGTAAGCTCCAATGGGGCAGGGACTGATGTGAATGAGTTCTCTGTACAGTGCTGCGGAATCAGTGGCGCTATATAAATAAATGGTGATGATGATAATGAATGGTTCACATAAGGCATGTCTGGTGCAGTTACTGCAGTACGTATCACGGTAAGAACTTTATCTGTTTTATGGCGCTAGGCTGAATTAGAAACATTGATTGCTCTCCTTTACGTTATGAAGGACCTATCTACACGTATAAAATGTGATGGTACATTAAATAAAATTTGTGTTCTGTTGCATTAGTGCACTACTGCTTTAGGGTTCACACTAACCTTAGTCACCGACTAAACCTTATATACATACTGTGTATATATATATATGTATATATATATATATATATATATATATATATATA
The DNA here is from genome assembly GCF_038048845.1 of Mixophyes fleayi. Classification (NCBI taxonomy): domain Eukaryota; kingdom Metazoa; phylum Chordata; class Amphibia; order Anura; family Limnodynastidae; genus Mixophyes; species Mixophyes fleayi. The sequence continues at coordinate 202,424,435 of NC_134407.1, read as the reverse complement.
TATATATATATATTTTACTTTTTATTAAGGAGGTGCATCAAACAAGTACAAGGTAGAATGCATTCCATAATAGAATGTATTTGACCTACATGTACATTGTACCAGGAGGAGCAAATTGTATTGCTCCCTTTTAGGAGGGCAAAGGGCAGTAGGGTGGGGGGAGTGGAGAGCCAGGAGGGGTCCTTAAGCTTTGGAAGAAGAGAAAGAAGTTAAATAAATCAGACAGTGAAGTATAAAATAGTGGGAAGATCAACAAGGGAATAATACAGTTCTGCTAGATTGACTAAATATTTGCATAGAGCTTAAGATCCACATTAAGCAAAGAGACAATGGTAACTGCAGCAGATATTATAATCTTTACCTGATTTATGTATAGTTGCAATTTTGGCAAGAGTTGTGTGTGCTCATATTTAACTCCTCGAAGAAAGGTGTAAAATAAGATGGTTAGTATCATAGCTATGATATCATAGATCCTTTTATAATAATGTGCTGTATTCATCTGCACCAGAGACGAAGACTTTAATAGCTTAGGAAACCTCTGTAGTTGTGATTTCAGGGTTGAGAAGAAGCAGGGACAACCGGGGTAGTCCAAAGGAAAGTAAGTATTGGTCTATGGTGGATGTTACCTTGAGGGGATCAGGCAATGACGAGTTTAAGTTATATAATGAGAAACCAAAAACACAAACTTTTTCTGATATATTACGGAGACTGAAAATGAGCTGAATCTGATTTTTGATGGAATTGATTTTGTTGAGGGGGTGCTGGCCTTTCAGATTGGATGCTAAGAAAGCGTTAGCTTTATTTTCCTTGCTGTAAAACCTCTGTTGAAGCCAATTCAATGATTTGGAAGATTTTTTTGAAATAATTTAATTCAAGAAGGCCTTTAGGTCAGCTAACGCCCAAGCAGTCTGTGACGATTATGTACTATATCTAATGACTGATTGTTATTTTCTGTTGATTTCATGTAGGACAATGTGAATATTGTATGTAACCTTGTAATGTAATCTCAACGTGTGCTTTGCTAGGTGACATGAGTTTGAACTTATGCAAGTGTCATAATCTGTTGATAATAGCCAGACCAGGGAGAGATAGGCATCTGAGGAGTTTGAAGCCCCAAAGTTGTAAACCATCTAGCCAAGCAGAACGAACAGAGGTGAGAACTCAAGGTTCTGTGAATACTCCCGATCTCAGGACATCCATAGCTTACTTCGAAAGCTCTGTGACATTTGGGAGATCAATCTGTCCTTATTGACAGCTAAACTCCAAAGGTGGAGGTTGAGAGCTATGTGGAAAAAGGTTTAAAATCTTCTGACTTAGGCAATAATGTGTGCATTTTCATGAGGGGGTCCATCAAGACTGAAATGTCACTTATTTCTCAATTGTGTTCCCTCACAAACCAGGTTTTAACTAGTAAGTAGTGACACTGATTTTATTTTATTTTTTATTTTCTGAAACTTATTTGTGCAAACATATTGTATTTCTTGTTATTTATTTTTGTAACTAAGCCTTGGAACCATTTTTCAGATTAAATAGATTTAATCTAGTGTGTTCTCCTTGATTCTTTGTGAACTTACGAAGTCCAGGAAGGCTCATGCTACATGTGTATATGATTTAATTGTGAAACATTAATAAGTGGTTCTGGTGAACGTAAGGACAATCAGTCAGATTCTACCTGTCATTTTGCAGAATGTGCTAAATAACTAACAAGAATCTGATTGGTTGCTATAGGCAACATCTACACTTTTTCAAACCCGCAGTTCAGTCAATCTAGCCCCTAGAGCAGGGGTAGGCAACCTGCGGCTCTCCAGGTGTTGTGAAACTACAAATCCCAGCATGCCTTGCCACCTATCTGCTGGTTATCTACTGGCAAAGCATGCTGGGACTTGTAGTTTCACAACACCTGGAGAGCCGCAGGTTGCCTACCCCTGCCCTAGAGCGTCAGAATTGCAGGCGCACAGGCTCGTCAATATTTTATCATCTTATAATTTCTTTTCTTGTGTATTGTTGAGAAATAGTGGCTGTTTTGTGTTAGTTTCAAGTGGAAATCAATGGCTTTACAATCATGAAATATGCAATAACAAGAGACACAAAAGTGATGGACTTAGTTTGTTTTGTTTATCTTACAGGTACATGCATCTGGAATTCACAAAGGAAATCCCCACCATAACATTTGACAATGCACCCAAAAAAGACACTTTAATAAAAGAGCATTTGATACTTCAGTGTCCGCTGGAGAGATTTCAGGGCACTTCTACCTACCTGTCATATATAGAAAATCAGACTATGACTAGATGACAGCATCACTCTTCCTAAGTGCACAATACGGGATCATTATATGTAACAGTAGATGGTAACCCCGCTACATCTTGGCTAACACTATAAGAGGTATAACAACAGAATAAAATTTTCCCATAAATCCAAATATCAGGAGGTAAATGTATCGAGCTGAGAGTTTTCCGGCGGATTTGAAAAACCAATTAGATTCTTACTATGTTTTATTTAGTACATTTTACAAAATGATAACTAGAATCTGATTGGTTGCTGTAGGCAACATCTCCACTTTTCAAACCCGCCGGAAACTCTCATCTTGATACATTTACCCCCAGGTGTATTAATCATGTTCTTCTTTTTTGGTATGCAAGTTTGTTGTTTTTTTAAGCTTTTTCTATAGAACCTTCTAACCTTAATAGTGTTTAATAAGGCGAGCTCAGGGAGGACAGAAACCTCCTGTGGAGCAGATGGGCAAAAACATGTATTATAATTATGTCTGCACCTGTCTGTTAAACTAATAGGTATGGTGAAGCCTTGGGCATATATGTGAAGACCTTACCATAAATATATCACAAAGCTTTACCCTAACTTATCTGTACATAAAATATATACCTTAACTTATGTGTACATAAAATATATAAATTCAATGGATATCGTGAGTAAATTAATTCTACCACAGTGTGGGATATAGGGGTACTGTTTAGCCAAATATCCAGAATAAAAAGAGTTAATGAGTATTTAATGAGAGAAATAATAAAAAAAAAATCAATGAGTATTTTTTATTCGTTTTAGCTTTGTTTAGTTTTAGTTAGTTACTTTATACAGTTGTCATGGTTGCAGTAGTGACTGTCACTCTCCAGCTGTGTTCCACTTATTTACACAGATCAAGTTATGCGCTTGTATAAAAGAATATACTAGCAATCTGTAAGTGAAGGTAAATAAGGTACAAACAGTTCCCATCCCCCGCCTCAGGGAGGCGACAAGCAGGAGAGGTGATGGGTAATGATCACTGTCAATTTTGCCTTCCGTCGCTCAGAAATATAGGCCAGGAACAAGGATTGTCTGCCGTTGGCCTGAGAGTTGGTGGCAGGATCAGGAAGGCTCTGGCTAGAAGACATCATGACCTATCTCAGTCTCTGAAGAAGTGTGAGAGAAGACCTATATTTCAATTGATGGGATGGTCTGGCAGTGGCAAATTTGAATACAGGTTGTCTGTATCAGTAGGCGGTCCTGAGAAATTACAAACACAAGTCAATGTACAGATAACTGGTTGCTAGGGGAATGATTATGAAGCTTTAAGTTTAACATGCTGTATTGAATGTTTAAAATATAATTTAATCATGCTATAGTAAAGAAAACGCAAGAGATCAACACATCCAGTCGCCCCCCCCCCCTCCCCCTCCTCACTTTCTGATGCGGACCACTGACAGATCTTATGGGCCCATGGTATGTTAAGCTGTATTGTGCACATTGAAACCAAACTATCAATGCAGTGTTAATGTCAGTTGGAAGTTACCACAATGGAGAATATGCTCACACAGTCCACACAACTCTGAATGTAGAACACTGACATACACCTTAAATTCCTATACGATGTCTCTGATTTATAAATATCCGGGCACAGACACCACTGACACTAGTATGAGGATCACCGACACTAGTATGAGGATCACTGACACTAGTATGAGGATCACTGACACTAGTATGAGGATCACTGACACTAGTATGAGGATCACTGACACTAGTATGAGGATCACTGACACTAGTATGAGGATCACTGACACTAGTATGAGGATCACTGACACTAGTATGAAGTTTGCAGGACATGGTAGACAAGAACTGAATGGATTTGTTAATATAGATCATTTAGAAATGGATGTGACATGTTTCAGTTAATAACCTTTAAGACCATTGTATAAATGGCAAAATCTTCTGTGTACTAAAAAGTTTGCAACTTTCAATTTACAGGGTTAGGATTCTTTTCAACTGGTAAAACGGATGTTTGCTCAGGACGATGTCATCTCTTGCCCTTAGTCGGTGGTGGGCAACAGACGTCCCACTGAGCATTCACCTGTAGCATCCCCAGCAAGCTTCTCCTGATGATATTCTGTGCTTTGTTAAAGCAGAGAATAAGGTACACCGTGGGCAGCCAACATCCATCAGGTCTTCTATGCACAATGCAGGGAAGTTGCGCTAAACAACGGAGAAGGAGGGAGTGCAGTGGGACCAGCGCTCACAATAGACAATGAAATAAGACTGAGAAAGGAGTGCAGTGTACTACCCCTCCTACCTCTGTGGCCTTTGGAGATTGGTGGGCTGCACATGTGGTCCTCAAAGAATGTGACGTCTCCTTAGAGATAGCAAGCCAATGAACAAAAGTATTCTGTTAAAATAAAGCCCTGGATTCCACTTAATCTATCACAAGCATCTACTGTTTAGAAATACTGACCAGAGACATCCTTTTCCAAGGTTTGTGGTGTAGGAGAATCGTAAAGGTCGAGCTGATCCATTGAGACGTATTGTTGCTCTTGCACAGGGTCTACATTATCTATTACAAAGAAAGGAATTGTTAGTCATTTATATGAAAGTTACTAGAACATTAACTTTGTAGCCTTGAAGACTTTCCAGAATTAAAGTGTTAAAAAAAAATAAAAATAATCAAAAGTCTTTTGTCCAACTTTATATTTCTGGCTCTACGATGGTGGATGAGTCAATAGAACGTCTCTTGTAAAGTTAGTGAAGTTATGAAGAAAACAGGTTCATGCCGATTCTAGTGCAAGAAGATGGAATCACTGCTAAATTATCCTATCTGTAGCTGCTCAGAAACAAACGCCTTCAAATAAACACTACTGCGGGTTTGAAAAAGTGGAGATGTTGCCTATAGCAACCAGATTGTAGTTATCATTTATTTAGTACATTCTACAAAATGACAGCTAGAATCTGATTGGTTGCTATAGGCAACATCTCCACTTTTCCAATCCCGCAGTTCAGCAAATATACCCCTGAGTCAATGCCAAAGGATTCTATTTTATAAAAATTAAATTTGTACTGCGGCAGGAGGAGGAAATGTTTTAGATACATGGTGAGAGAGCAGAGTATCTCTACAAACATGAGAAAATTATGCTGAAGGGAAATTAGGGCTCTGATCAAACAGGTTAGGAATAGGATGAGTCTTTATTTGCCACTTTTTTTAAATTTCCACACGGAGAAGCAAAAGAGCCTTCCTGTGGCCTGGACATACCATAGTTTACTGAATCAGACTTGATGTCAGTTTCATCACATTTAACAGATTTCTCCTGCACAATATTACAAGCAGACGGGCCGTCCTTCACATGTGACGTCGCCTTTTCTCCTAAATGGACAACGAGCAAAGGATTATGGGAGAATCCAAGACCTGAGTTACAGTTAATCAGTCACAACCTGTATATTTGGAATGGATTCCATTGTTCCGAAATACTGACCAGAGACAACATTTTGTAAGGTTTTTGGTGTAGGAGAATCGTAAAGGTCTAGCGCACTCATTGAGATGTATAGCTGCTCTCGCAGAGGGTCTACAATACATGTTACAGAGGAAGGAATTGTTAGTTGGTAGTGTGAAAGTTAACATTAGTTGTCAAGATTAAGAAAGCAGTGCTTGGCTTTGGCCTGGGGCCTTCTTGACATTATTAAAGAAGATCAAGCAAGAAGCAGATAAGGCGCAAATGCAAGAAAAGCGGATTGGAATCACAGACAAATTATCCTATCTGTTGCTGGTCAGACACAAATTAAATGACTACAGGCACCAGACGCTCTGTATACCAACCCAGGACAATTCTTTTTACAGTAATGTGAGAAAATAATTCCGTTCTTGAAAATAAATGATAGATCAGCAGCAGTAGGTAACAGTGATTTATAGATAGCCCAGAAATTAATATTATCAGTGTTAATTTAAAGGTCATCCAATGTTCATTAGTCTGATGAACAGATAATTTCATTAAAAAATTCAGAAAAATGTGATGAGTAGCGAATAAAACCAGTGGATCTTTCGATGAGGAAGTAGGACTTGTAGACGAAGGACTGTGTTATGGTGGCCACTGATTGAGGCTTTGGTAGGATACAGGAGGAGGTCAGAAGTTTAGAGGAGTCAATGAGAACTTTAGAAGGGGAGCGGATTGTTATTGGATTAGAAGAACAGTAGGAGCTGGGAGACTTCAGGAGACATCAAAACGTGGACAGAGTGGAGTCTTGTCAGATGTTAAGGGAGAACAGTGGGAGCAGTAAGCGGGTTTAGGAGTTGAAGATTGGGAACAGCTGGAAAAGTCATGCGAGAAGTGTGAGAAGGGTATATGGGGGGGTAAGTGTTTATAGGTTAGAAGGGGGCTTGTTCTATTACCAGACGGAGGAGCAGCAATGTCTGCTTGTCGCTTGGGTACATCATATAATTCAGAGTCAGAACTGGATTCACTTTCAGTACCTTTAACCGAGAGGTAATATAAACCATTAATATCCACATAAAACATCAGAAACATATACTTAGAGTAACTGATTCATTAAGGTGCGCAAAACAAACGTCTTATATGCTTGTTTTTTAAAAACGAACGTAAATTACGGGGATATCCGCGTCTATATTCAGAAAGAAGCAAATTTAAAGACACTTCTAAGCGCTACCAATTCCAACAGACAATACACAGCAGGATATGTCCAATACAGACGTGGAATATAAAGTCACAAAGAATGCACAGAAAAAAAACTATTAAATGTCACCTGTTAATAATGTAGTCATTAATGACAAAACATTAAAAAAAAGCATGTTTCATTGAATTTTTTCCCCATAACATACATTTATTAGCATGTTAGAAATGTCTAATGTACATAAAATGCATTTTTACAGTTACTCCTGATCGCAAACACATGTTCTAGCATGCATGACCGTCATCACTAGTAATCGGCATTTACACCAACAAAGCGTGTACGTGATCTCGGCTCACCGTTACTGTACAATAACTACATGCATACGCCCATTGTGCTCGAAGATTAATTGGATATTGCTGCGTTCTCTGGCGTATGGTCCAGTTCTCGGCGTGCGCAGTGCGATTTTACGTAAAATATGGCATGTATCGGCATTTACGCTCCTTAATGAATCAGACCCAGAGTATTTATTATTATCCAAGATGTGGCACAAATAAAGACCTTGAGGTGTATAGACATAATTTAATCAAATAAAGTAGACATCAGCCTTTAAGCTGAAGACAGCTAATATAAGAAATATCATATGCATTACCAAGATATTAAACATATATACAAATTAAAATCCTAAAGCTGGCTCACAAAGAACCCAGTGGATTCACTATCATATGCACCCAGTACAAGTGTATCAACCACAAACAAGAACGGCCCTTCCCGAATGCCCCGGGCCCCCTCCCAATAATCAATGGACAGTGTCACCACTTAGAAATTGAACTTGTTTATTGAATCACTCACCGCATTGGTTCTCAGGGAACACAGTGTATAAGGCACAGTAAATGGGACAATGTCAGGCCTGGACTCCAAGGGGTATATTTACTAAACTGCGGGTTTGAAAAAGTGGAGCTGTTGCCTATAGCAACCAATCAGATTCTAGCTGTCATTTTGTAGAATGTACTAAATAAATGACAGCTAGAATCTGATTGGCTGCTATAGGCAACTTCTCCAACTTTTTCAAATCCACAGTTTAGTAAATCTAGCCCCAAGTATCATGGTCATTGCTCAGGGTCATTTAAACTTTTTATTAATTTGTAACACCGATCATCCTATATTTGATATATTTAAACTAATGTGCGATCCCAACAATTGTAAAGCTAAATATTTTATGAAAATTTGATGAAAATGTTATAGAATGCATCAATGATGTTCCAAACACTTTGTAATTCAAGCTGTCTGCAGTGGCAGAGTTTGGACTAGCGTTCTTTTCCCCACCCCTTACATGAGCTGAAGGCTAGATGGGTGCATCATACAGAACTGGTGAGGACCCCCAGGCCCCCAGTTTCAAAACCCCAGGTCCTCTTACCAATGTGGACTTGTTGCACTGCACGGAGGGAATTCGGAAAATCATATTCGCCACTATAATTCACTTCTGAGGAGAAAATAAAAGGTTGCAGTGATGTAACCCTGAACACTTTTTTTCTTACTCTAAAGACAGAACAGCGTGGTGGCACGGTGGTTAGCATTGCTGGCTCACAGTGCTGAGTCATGGGTTTGATTCCAACCAAGGCCCTCTCTGTGGAGACTGAGTTTGCGTTGGTTTCCTCTGGGTGCTCGAGTTTCCTCCCACAGTCCAAAAACATATTTATGGAAAGTCTCTACAGATCATCAGAATCAATCAGCTTCATGTTTCAGGCCTAACATGTCACTGTTTGAGCAACAGCGTTGTAGTTAATTCTAGATGTGTATTAGGATTTGTGCAATATATATATATATATATATATATATATATAAAGTATATCACAGAGCTTGACATATAAAGCAGGTAATCTCAACTTGTTTGTCTGTATTCTGCTTTTGGGAACCCTTCCCTCCCCTGGAAAATAGGGATGTGCCTACTTTATCAGGGTTTCCTGTTCACATGAAAACGTACATGGTTAAGTAAAAATGTCACTTAAAAATCCAACTTATTACAATCACCCCTTCATTCATTTTTAATACGCTGCTCAGTATAGCTTCACTCATGTCTAAATGGGGGTAAGGGGACATCAGGGCTGTCTGTATTAAAACACAATAGAAGATAGCCCGGTGCTCTGAAACAAACAATATATAAATAACTATGCATCAGCATGTACATAAGTAGGAGAATTGTGTGCACAATATAGCTATATTGGGATAAGCTCACAAGCCAACATCAAGACATCTCCTGTAGGCGAGTCCCAGCAGGGCCAACTTTTAGCCTGCGGGGCAAGATTCGGCTCTGCAGCCTATTAGGAACATTTTAAAGGGAAAAAAATGCTGATAGCCCAGTGACCCAGCCCAAGATAGCCCACTGTAGGACCAGCCCGTGCTAGCCATTTTATGAGAGGAGGGGTCCGACCTCCAAAAAACAAATTAGAATCAGTGAAACCAAGGTGCACTCCTCTAAATGAATGAAATGTGTACAGGTCAATAAAATCATTTGAGAAAGTGTAACCAGGACAATTAAGACCACTGTGTATGTGAGAACAAAAGAAAATTAGAGATGCTTGGGCTCGGTTTTCTGAAAACTGAACCCACCCGAACTTAGGGGATCCGAGTAGGTTTGTGAGCTGGCTCGGTACTTTTGCGCCTTCTCAGATCTGAACAGAGGCAAAACGTCATTGTTGCGTTGTCGGATCTCGTGGGTTTTGGATTCCATAAGTACCTCCCTCCCCAGGAGATCCGGCGCCATTGCTCATACAGAAACATGGGTAGCGGTGTTCTAGTCACTTGACAAAAATGGACTGGAAATGACCGGAAATTAATGTAATTGAGGTTAATAATAATGTAGGGAAAAAAAAAAAAAAAGAGCCAAATTATGTGATTTTAAAAATAAGGATTTTAGAAAAAAAAAAAAAAAAAGAGGGACACGCGAGGGTGGTTTTACCAAAACCAAAACCAAAACACGAAGTTAATCCAGATCCAAAACACGGGGTCAGTGAACATCTCTAAAGAAAATATACTCCGGCACTCTGAAACAAACAATACATAAACGACAATGGGGCCTATTTATCAAGCCTCAAACCATGCAGAAACGTCTGTTTCTGCATGGTTTATGCATTTTTAAGTATAGTAGCAATTTAACAAATGCCTAATGCAGGAGATATCAGAGATATCCCCTGCATTAGGCAAAGTACCCATAATGCCGCAGTTCTAATAATTCTCAATGGGCACTGCCGACAGGAGATGTCTTGATGATGGCAGGTGAGCTCATCCCAATATAACTACATTGTACACAAAATTCTTCTAACTATGTATATGCTGACACATAATGCTTTATATATTTTGTGATTCAGAGTGCTGGTCTGCTTTTTTTTATTATATATTCTATATTAAAAATGGAACTTTTGTGTATTCATTTTATTATTATCTTTATTACATGTGTAATTGAGCGCATATAAGTGCTGTTACCTGCATCAAATGTGTCTGGATGTACAAAAATCATCCTCCAACAACTAGTCCCAAAAAAAAACCAAACCCAAACCAAACATCTATTGCAAATTCTTGCTCCGTCCACGCTGCAGCTTCTCAGATGTTTAGTACAGCTATTTCGGATGGATTGCAGTAATGCACCTCATTACATATATACAGGTTTTATTCTACATGTGCAGAACCATGTGCATGCTTTATAGTAGGTGTCTAGATGAGGCAAAGATAGTATTTTCAATAAGAGGGATATAAATGTGTCCATGTCTGTAAGTTATAGTCACTACCTTCTGTGTGCTCTGGTTCTTGAGGCTGCTCAAAGACGTCATCCCTCCCGGTGGAATCTGGGCTTAAACTGCCCTGCTCACTGTCCACAGAAGCCAAGTCACCCCGTTGTACCAGCTCTGGGATGTCGTACCTTAAATGAGAACAGAGGGCACTCGCTAATACAGATCCAGTATGTGGGATATAGAGTGATATTGCATACACTGAAGTTGCAGCTCAAATTCTTAGGTGTTTTGTGAAATACTGTGTTTCAGCAGGGTAGAGTGTGTATTGATAAAATAATTTGTTCAGACAGTAATCTTAACCCAACTCTTTTAGATCAATAGAAAAGCAATGTATTTATAACCAGGTTTTCATATTGATTGCGGAATAAATCATTTGTGCGGATTTGTGCCTGTTCTGTTTACCCTCCCTTAGGATGTAAGCTCACATGAGCAGGGCCCTCTTCCCTCCTGTCTCCCTACCTGTTCTTCTGCTCCGTGTTTATTGCATTAGCCTGCCTGGAGTTTCTGAAGTACTGGTATTTTTGTTTATTGTTTTGTACTGTTTCACCCTGTATAGTCTACTGTTTGTACGGTGTACGGTGCTGCGGAAATCTTGTGGCGCCTAACAAATAAATAATATTATTATTATTATTATTATTATTATTATTAAGTCAGAGGAATTCCTGAGATTAGAAATTTATGGAAATGTTCCTGTGGGTACAGATTACCCTGTATCTAGGAGTTAATAAACATTATAGCTAGTGCCATAGAACAATTAGGGTTTTTTTTGTTTGATTTTCGGAGCGGGAGTTTCTACAGCTTGGGAATTGACTGAACTATAAATATTATAAATACATTTAATGAAGAGTTTCACCGAGAGGTGATGAAATGCTGGTGGCCCTTCACCATCCAGCCACAGCATTAGGGACATTGCTATCCCAGTGCCGTGGCTGCCAGTGTGTTAATTGGATGACTGCCCAACAAAGTTCAGCATTTCCTTAAAGCTGGCCACATACGTTAAAATCTGACTTTGATCCTGTCATGTTTAATGGAATTCTACGACAATTAAAACATATGGGTTCGTCAGTACATGAAGATGTAGCAAAAAATCTTTCAGCTGAACTGGTTAAACTGCTTTTTTTTATTTTTTTTAAAGCATGTAGTTTAATCATCCAACAAAGGTCTAATGATGGTATTTGTTCTAAATCTCAATCGACGGTTGCTGTTATTGAAAATGTATCTAATATATAAAGCAAGTTGTTCATTTTAGAACATAAAAATTTGTTGCATCTATAGTCTTGCTGATAATGGGTGTACAGTGTTCAGTGGGGTCTCCTGGAGAGCATAGTTAACGCCATCGACCAATCAGAGGGGTGAGGGAGATAAGAAAGATGGCCGATGAGCAGACTTAATGAGTGACGGCAATCTCCAATGTAAACACAAGATGGTGCAGTCTTCTAGCCCATCCACATGTATCTGTGCCCCTTTCACTGGTACATTCAGTGAGTACATTACCTAAGATATTTGATAAGCGTCCAACAATTCACGTACCACGTGCAGGAGGAGTTGTGTCGCCCCGGTCCTGGAAGTTGCATGGATTTCCACAGCAGTTTTATCCACACGTCTCGCAGATCTTCTGACTCTGCACTCTGCAAAAAAAAAAACACAAACCGGTCTTGCTTAAAACACCTTGACAGCCAGGTCTGAGGGTATATGCTTATCAATATTTCTTGTACATACAGTGTCAGAGGCCATCTTTCTTTATACACTACTAGAATACCGATGAATATTGTCTCCTCCTTCTCATTTGCATACACAGTCACATGCATTATAAGGTATTGGAACACCATGAAACGGTCTGTGGTCCTGAAGAATATGTGTAAGTAAGGCACCTCCTCACCTGTGCTTTATTCTCTGTCTTGACTGACTCTTGGGTCTGGGCATCAGTGAACAGAGGGTTCCCGCTCATGCAAGTTTTACAGCAATGTCTATGTGGATACAGGTGTTGTTGTGTAGTATTGCAGTAAGTTGGGTGCCAGACTATCTCCCTGTATATGTAAGACATAAACGCTTTATATACACTCCTCCAACACCATACTGTGTTGCAGATAATAAAGTAACTGGGGAAGTCGAAAAATTGGATAAAGTAGGCTAAATAAATTAATATTGGTTTACTGTGCGATTGCGGTTAGTATGCCACATCTAATGACACAATCGCACGGGTAAATAACACACACACTTACATTCACACTTACACTTGGAAATAGTACACATTTTATAAACGTTCCAATCCACAATCGATTATTTCATAAATTAATTCAAGGTTATTTATGCACAGATAATGTTACAGTAAAGGTATGTATGGTTCAGGTCCCTTAAAATATATAGAGTTTGGTCTCATATTAATTCATATTTCACCAGTAGTAACCTGGTTTCAAGAGTAGCGATCGCATCTAGCGGTCACTAGTTATGAGCAATATGAGATTAATACTCGAAAGCACTCTTCTTATGGGTCAGTTTACACCAGTTTTTAAACAGGAAGACAAGTATGCAACAGTTGGCATGAGCAGCCCCCTCCTTTGGAAGAAGATCAAATGAACTGACCTATGACCAGCAGTCTACTGGAACATTGTTAACCCTAGACCAATGAAGAACTCTCTTTGTGTTATCTGTGTATATTTTGTGACATTGTCTGTGTTTTTTCTAAAATTAACAGCACATAAGCAGCCCCTGATTCAGGAACAGCCTCACTCTTTGCCAACAGACATCAGAATTGACTGACTGTTCCTGGATCCAGGTCATCGCAGCATATGTATCGGTTGTACTTTGTATTATCATTGTGTTCTGCAAAATTTTGCTATTAAATTTCTTTTGTGTGTTGGAACCACATTAATCACATCTGACAATATTTATTGGTAGCGACAATACGGACATAACAATTTGGGGGCTCGTCGAGTGACGCCACCTTACTGGATTCGAAAATCCTTTGGATTTCGGTTTACCAACAAAGGGTAGAGACGCGTCATATACAGGTAAGAGCGCAAATAGTTCTGTACCTTTTCTCATCCAGTGTTGCCAAACTGAATATCTGCTTTGTGCTTGTGCTTGCGAGGATTTAGGGACAAAAAAGAAAATTTGTTTCTTTTTTATATCATTTTGCGATAGAAAAGTGGTTTGTTTGCATAGCATATGCATATATTTCTCTGTATATCTGCCACATGTTTAAACAGTTGTATTGATAGATATTGCTGTTGTATTTTATAGTGACATGGATTGTTAAAACATCTGAGAATTATTACCAACATTTGGGAAAGTATTTTTCTATACAGAAAACAGAATTGTGCGATTGTGAAAGTACAGGGTTAAGGACAAAGGTTACTGTTGAGGAAACAGGGTATAAAATAACCTTTCAGACGTTCTGTTGAGGAAACAGGGTATAAAAGACTTTGAGGTAGGATACGGAGTATACGGTGATAAAAAAAACAGGGTTCTTCCTCATAATCCCAATTGTAATCGTAGAGCGTGCATATAATTAGTACCTGTAAACTGTGCGATCGGACCACACTTGTTGCATACGCACCGCGATTGTGAAATGGTGGAAGGAAATTCAATATTTAGTGCTCCCAGTTCTAAAGTACTTAGCAGGAACTTCACTGGAAGGAGTTCTCTTGTTTAGTGCTGCGAAACGTTGAGGATTCCACTTCCACACAGGCACTAAACATTAATATTTCCGTTCTCCCAGTTGAAAGTAGAGATGAGCGGGCTCGGATATCTGAAATCCGAGCCCACCCGAACGTTGCGGATCCGAGCCGGATCCGAGACAGATTCGGGTATTCCCGCCAATTGCAAAACTGAAACCGAGGCTCTGAGTCATAATTCCGCTGTCGGATCTCACGATACTCGTATTCTATAAATTCCCCGCTAGCCGCCGCCATCTTCACTCGGGCATTGATCAGGGTAGAGGGAGGTTGTGTTAGGTGGTCCTCTGTCCTGCTATATCTCGTGCTGTGCTGTATTTTTCAAAATAAATCCAAAACCTTAAATCCGAACCAAAACCTTTCGTCAGGTGTTTTGCGAAACAAATCCGAACCCAAAACCTCAAGCAAATACAAATCCAAAACACAAAACACGAGACACCAAAAGTGGCCGGTGCACATCCCTAGTTGAAAGTGACGGTGTTAGGGGCCTCGCTCTGTACGCTGGCAATCAGGTGAATTGTTTAGTTGTACACAGTGGAGAAGAAGCGAGTCAATGCCATTTACAGAATTCATGCACAGCCACGAAAAATCTCTAGTTGGAGATTTGTACTGCGAAGCGTTGAGGATTTAGTTTTCACATGGGTGCTAAACAAACATGTGAGATGACCACTGAAGTATGGGTTAAGCAAGGGCCGATAGGTTCAGTGAAGTTTATTATGTGTGTGAAATATGGTGCGTACGCAATGGCGTACTGTGATAAATGGGTCAATATGACCGATGAATGTGTGAAACCCTTTCCTAAAGTTGGTAGTTTTGATGCAGAGGTATTAAGTACTGTTAGAGATAAAATTTGTTTGATAAAATCACTAAAACTGAGAATTAAACACACTGACTGTTTGAAACCGTGGCAACAGGAAGGGAGTATGTGGCACGAGAGCGCATGCACAGCGGAAGGTAGCTTTGCAAAGCAAAGAGAAGCAAAGAGAAGAGAATCTCTCACAGACAGGACACAAGGTTGCAAAGGACAACTTACTGCCATGTCACAACAAGGTCAGATTCTTGGGACACTGTCTCGCCCAGGGGCTAAGACACCTGACAACTGACATAATTAAGGCCATACAAGACATGACACTGCTGCAGAACCAACAGCAGATCCACACCTTCTTAGGGATGTGTGGGTATTGTAGATCATGGATTCCAGGTTTCTCTATTCTGGCATTACCATTGCAGGAATTAGTCTTATCCTCAAAATATGAGCATGTTACACATACAGAGGAGTCAGAGCAGGCATTCTTTAACCTTAAAGAGATTCTAACTAAAGTACCTACTTTGGGAATACTTGATTATGAAAAGCCTTTTAAGTTATATTGTACGGAAGCTAATGGTTGTGCAGCAGGTGTTTTGACACAATGGTGATGCTAGTAGACCAATAGCATTCTACAGTGCACAAATGGACACTGTGGCAAGAGCTCTCCCTACGTGTTTAAAAAGTGTAGCAGCAACTGCTCTTCTGGTAGGTAAGAGCGAGGTTCACAAAATGGGAATTCGCTCTAATGGCACCTGCAAATATCACTATTAAAAAAGGTGCAATACGTTAAATCCAGCTACATACCTACCATATGTGCCTCGAGATGCACAAAGGGTGGAAGGAGAGGAAACTCAAGCTGAGGGTGAATTTGGCAGGTATACAAATACACATGATTGTATGGAATATCTGAGCCAGACTTTTACTGCGAGACCTGACATATGTGACCCCTTAGTGAATGTAGATTTTATGTTTTACACAGATGGGAGTTGCCATAGACAAATTGACATTGAACTATGTACCGGTTATGCTGTCATAGATGACGAGGATGTTGTAGAAGCTGAACCTCTTGGTCCACCTTACTCAGCCCAAGTTGTCAAACTCATGGCATTGAGAAGAGTGTGTGAGTTGACAGAGGGTAAATTAGCTAATGTATACACTGACTCTAGGTACGCTTTTGGGGTAGTGCATGATTTCAGGGACCTCTGGCGTCTTAGGAACTTTATGACAGCAACAGGCACACCAGTAGCACACTCACAGCGCATAAAAGGACTTTTGACAGCAATACATCTACAAAAGGCAGTAGCCATCATCAAGTGCAAAGCCTACACACATGAAGAAGACCTGGTATTACCGGGTAATAGCAGGGCAAACGAAGCTGCCAAGTGGGCAGCAAGTTTATTTGTAAACATAACAACTGGCAAGATGATGGTTTTCCAAACAACAAACAAACAAAAATTAATTGAAATGCAAGATTTGCATTCCCTACAGGAAAAAGCGGTCTGGAAGGCGAAGGGATATGGTCAAGAGTCCTCTGGTCACTGGAGAGATGGACAAGGTAGGGCCGTGGCTCCCAGAGCATATTTCCCAGGCCTAGTTGAAGCAACACATGGTCTGACTTATCTAGGTAAAGAAGGTATGTGTAAACTGGTTAGAGCATAATGGTGTGCACCAGGCTTTTATTCTCAAGCTGGTAAGAAGACAATATCCTGTCTTACTTGTTTGAGGAAAAATGTCGGAATGTCAATACCAACGGAGCCATTCCATATCCCTCCTACAGATGGACCTTTCCAGGTAATACAAATTGACTTCATCCAATTACCACCTTGCAGTAATCTCATGTATTAGTATGTACTGATGTATTTCTAACTGGGTAGAGGCATTTCCAGCTGCCACTAATACTGCTGGTTTTACTAAAACAAATTCCAGGAATTTGTATGTAGATATGTTATCCCTAGAATTATATAAAGTGATAGGGGTGCTCATTTTACTGGTGATATATTTCAGATCATGTGTAAACTCATGGGAATTGATAGCAAACTTTATACTCCCTACCGACCACAAGCCAGTGGGAGGGTGGAAAGGGTAAACGGTATCATTAAGAACAAATAGAGTAAGATAATGGCTGAAACTGGATTGGCGTGGCCAGAAGCTTTGCCACTAGTCCTCCATAGCATCTGAACTACTCCCAGAACACCGCTTAATTTGTCTTCTTTTGAGATATTTTTGCCCGTCAACCTCATTTGATGATAGGTCCACAGGAAGATTTAAAATGCAACAATGAAGTGACTGTTCAATACCTCATAAAAATGATCAAGCAGCTAAAACAGCAGCAATCGAAACTCAAAATACTATCACCTGGTATGCCAGACACTAACTGTCATGATGTTGAACCTGTCACAGACAGGTGGGAAGGTCCGTACCAAGTGTTGATGACTAGCACCACATCTCTGAAAGTAGCAGAAAGAGACACTTGGATCCATTCCACCCACTGCAGAAAAGCCAACAATCTGGAGAAGGTACAAGATAAAGCCAAGACTGACACCCCATACCAGCCACTTGTGAATCTGTTCTTGGAAACCTAAAGACTGCAGTTACTAACTCCCTAGCCAAGGACGTTGCAACGGCTATTATCCCAGCATGGAGTGGCGTTTTTTCTTTTTCCAGAGGTTTTATTATTTTTATCCTTTCCAGGACATTCTACTTATTTTCTAGTGATTTCAGCCCTGCTCAACCCTCCTCTATGTGGGGGTGGGGGGGGTAACACTTCAATGTATGCTGCCTCTCCAGCATTGATGTCTCAGGGTTCACGCACTCAGATGCTGTGTCTCTCAGTCACACCATTATAGTCTGAGGTAACGCAGTGTATTCTCCCTTACTGAGCTCTTCCACTGTGATGTCAGCCTGTGTAAATGCAAATTAGTTTTTTTATGACCTCTTTTCAAACACCTTTCAAGTTAGGGTTTATTTACACTAGCTTAACTTATTACCAGAATGTCCTACAAAGAAGATATTACCTCCACACAACAGGTCATAAGTTTCCCTTTATTTGCATACCAAACTTGACTCCTGATATTTGAAAACATATGACATTTTCCTGTTACCTTATTCACCTTCAAATCAATCCCAGCAGCTCAGATTCTGGGATATCACAGAACCATCAAGAATGTGAGGGGTGTGTTTTGGAATATTATTAATATAACTTTAGAAAGAGATTTCTAGGGCCTTAGCTTTTATGACCCGTGCCATAAATTGGTATTGGGTACTCATCAGTAACTACTGAACTGGGACTCCCTCTCCATAAATACCTCATTGGTAGAGGAGAAGAGTTTAGAAACCAAATCAAAGAAATAAAGTAATTTAGTCTCCCCCTACTCGGTTTTACTCATGGCTGGACACAGTTCATCTGAGCCACACCAAATTAACACTATGAATTAATTCAGAAACACATGTTTGCAGTTTTATAGGACTAGGAATTAGCTTGCATATGACTACTATATCTTTTCGAAACAAGTCCCCATCATTCCAAGATCCGGCCTAGCAGTAATGGAGCTTAAGACATCAGCTGCAGGTAGTCAAAACTACAATAACAGGTAGGAGAGTTTAGCACAGGGTTGGAGAATGGTCTTGGGCTTGTAGAGGGCTAGGCATGTCACCATGTGGTATTGCAATTGAATACATGCATATATACATATCAAGATTATAACCAGGGTTGCAACCCTTATGTACCATAAATACAGCAACAAGCAGGACCATATACTAGCACAGACATGAACTTAAACTGTGTCATTAAGCATGGTTCTGGTACAAACAATTACGTTCTTTTCAAGAAAATGTCTTTTATAGTCATGGTCTGACATACCAACATTGCATATAAAATATATAATCCAAACAAAAGGATAACTTATTCCATGTTGTCTCAGTCTCTGAGTGAGAAAAACAACTGATTCCATAATGTAGTAGCTCCTATGGCGAGGGCTAATATGCAAGCACTGTATTAAGCAAATGGTGATAGAATGGCAGGATGCAGTGCACTTCAATAGAAAGCAATAAATTCGCAGGGTGGTGAACTGTCCAAAAGCCAAATGGCTAGAGTCAATAAAATCGGCGTGTCTACTGTGGTCAAGCAGTAGCGGGACGAGTAGATTAACAAATTTACCCCTATGTAGGGTTGATAGTGCTCCCGTCTCCTCTGGTCCCTTCCGTCTGTGTGTGGAGACACCGGAGTGGTGGCCTTGGGAACGGAGTAGTCGCGGCCGCGGCTAAGTCCAACCTGCGCATACGGTTGTAGGTGTACAAGGGTCGTTCTTTGTACCACAATAGTGTTGAAGTGGTGAAATGAACAGAGTGTCAAAGTAAAGTACAGGAGTGTATTAACCAACGCGTTTCACCCTTAGGCTTCCTCAGGAATAAAGATGGTCTTGGTTATGAGGGGTTTAAATAGGCGCCATGCCTGGTAATGGTTCTTGATTGGCCAGTTCCTGTTCAGTCTGCTATTAGGGCTGTGGTTCTTACAGCCAATGAAACGCAACCAGACCTTTCTGGCGATGCATATGAAGATGCTAGGCTCACAGATCACTAAAGGTTGCGATTATAAGCAAAAGTCTATTATAGATTATACATTCTTCTGGTATTAAGCAGATAAAAATGCGAGTCTTGTAACAATGCAATAATGTAACATAAAAGTTAAGTAATAGTCCCTCATACAAGGGATAAGTTGCATCTAAGACAAGTACGCATAGCATATGGTACATAAGAGTTGCAACCCTGATTATAATCTTGATACGTACATATGCATGTATTAAATTGTTATTTGGTAGGTAGGTCAAATGAACAGATTACAACTGTCCTGCGTTTCATGATGGTAGATGGTAGCGCACACACAGCTCGGCTGATAGGACCCTCCAGCCACATCACAATTTGTTCATCAATTCAGTCAAAAAAACCTCCAATATAAAAGAACCCAACAACAATGAAATAGCCAGACAAAATGGGTGTGACCATGGCTAACAGTGAGCTGGAAGGAACCTTGCCACATTTCCCTATGATTTTCAGTATTGTTTCCATACTTTTAATATGAACCATCATTCACTCCATTGCAAGCCTCACCCATTTTTTATAGAACGCCTACAGAGTAACAAACCTGTCTAGCTATTTTGTGAATCTAAACCAGATTTTCTTCTACCTAAATATATCCTCTTTGTGTTACAGCTGTAAGCTAACTTTGGACATCAAAAAACAGAAAAAAATCCATTGTGTGCGCTCAGAGGCTCTCTATTAACCCTTTGTGTGTTAGTCATAATCTTCCAACTGCAATTGGCATCTTATTACCGAGAACAAGTTATACGTTACGTTATCTAATCCTTGGTTAACAGCAGCTGGACGCAATGTCCACGAAATGATCTGATCAATTGTTTTATGACATTAGAGTCTGTCATGTTTACACTGAACTTGTAAAAACCTTGACGTATATAAAATGCATTATTACTGGTTAAATTCCATACACTTATACGTCATTATTTCATTGTACACTATTATACATAACAAGGCCTCCTATTTGTGAATAATTCAATGAATGAAGGCGACATATGTGGAGCATTTGGAGATGAGGGTTGAGGAAAATAATTTGGTTATCTGATGCCCTTACCAATAGTTTCCTTTTGCCATTTTTCATGACAATCTCAAAGGAGAAATTGGCATCTGTGCTGGTCACACACCTCACCGATTGCACCTGTGGGGACACGAGAAGATGAAGAATCACTGTCCAGGAGAAACTGTAGTTACATATTGTGCATCCCAGTGCTTAAGTTATATACAAAATGTATAAACTAAATTTCTTTGTCGGAAAGAGTATGTGAACCTCTAGGATTATCAGTTCAGTTAAGGGAATAATTAGAGTCAGGAGTGTCAATCATTCGCATGACAATCATGTGACTTTGATGGCCTTGGTCTTTTTAGTAAACATAAACCTGAGACCTCATTACCAATGACTGGTCTTCACCAAACAGTTCTGTGAATGGATGTTCATGTCAAGATCAAAGGAGATTTCAGAGGACCTCAGAAAAAGGTTCTCCATGATCATTAGGCTGGAAAAGGTTAAAAAATTATTTTTAAAGACATTGGGCTTGATCAATCAACTGTCAGGCACACATAGTACATTTGGAGAAAATTCAAAACCATTTTTACTCTCCTCAGGGGTGGGCGTCCAACAAAAACCACTCCGGGGGATCGCAGAGAACCCCAGAGTAACATCAAAGTATCAGCAGGCAACTCTTCCACTGTGTCAGTGTTCATGAGTCCGCCATCAGGCAAACACTGAAAGAGAATTCTCTGCATGGGGGATAGCAAGGAGGTAGCTACTGCTCTCCAAGAAGAATATAACGGCTTTTTAAAGCTAGATGAGCCAGAAGACTACTGGAAGAATGTTCTGTGGACCGATGAGTCTAAAATAGAACATTCTGGCTTAAGTGAAAATTGTTATGTTTGAATAAATCCATACACTACATTCCAACATAAGAACCTCATTACAACCGTGAAACACCATGGTATGAATTCTCGACTGTAGCAGCAAATTCTACAATAGAATGTCAGGGTATCTGTCCGGGAACGCAAGCTCAACCGAAGGTGGATCCTGGAGCAAGACAACGACTCTAAACACACAAGTTAGTCTACCAAAGTGGCTGAAGCAGAAGAAATTTCACCTTTTGGAATGGCCAAGTCTAGTCCATACACTAATCCAATCAGAATGTTGTGGCAGAGCCTGAAGCAGGGATGTTCATGCAATAAACCCCACCAACATTGATGGGTTAAAGCAGTTCTGTAAGGAGAAATGAGTCAAAATTTCTCCAAGCCGATGTGCCAGACTGGTCAACAGTTACCATAAACGTTTGATTGACGTTATTGCTGCTCGATAGGGTCACACTAGTTACCGAAAGCATAGGTTCACATACTATTTCTAACAAAGAATTTTAATGTTGGATCATTCTGATCAATAAATGAATTGAAAACAAAAAATATCCTTTTATGTGTTATTTGAAGTTCTCTATTTTTATGAAGATCTGAACACATTTATGGTCATTATACAAAAATTCAGAAAAATCTAAAGGATTCACAAACTTTCTAGCTGCACTGTACATGATTTTAAGTTTTTATTTTTATGTTTCAGTAATGGTTTTATATTTTATTTGGCTTTTTCCCATTGAAGTTTTTCTTATTTTCATAAGAGAAGAAGGAAGCAAGAGCCGAGGTGGTAATCAGACAGACAGGCGCCGATCAGAGGCAGATCTAAGAGGGCGTGAGGGAGAGTATTTTGCGATGAGGTCAAAGATGTATGCTGGGGAGGCGGTTGTTGAGGGCATAGAAGTGAGGGCAAGTAGATTGAATTGGATTCTTGTGGTTATGGGGAACCAATGTAGGAGTTTGCAGAGTGGCGCAGCGGATGGGGAACAGCAAGAACAGACCCTTGCTGGACCCCAAAAGATAGTGGGAATGGAGGGGAGGATGTGCCACGAGGTGTACTGGCATTGTCATCCTCACTGTACCTTCAGGCTCTTTAGCAGTAGCACCCCCTGGATCACTGGATGGATGGGAGCTTGTTGCAGAGAGAAAAGGGGAGCCAGGCAAAACTAGAGATGGGAATGAAGTTTGAGGTATGTAGTGATTGGGAAATTATCAGGTAGAAGATGGAGTGTGAGGGAATACTGGGGTTGCCTACGAAATGCCTTGTGTTGGTAGAGAGGTCACCAGGAGTGGGAGGTGATGAGAGAGAGGACCTGGGAGGTGATATGTAGGTGTGAAGGCAGTTCCAGCTTCTGTAGACTGCAGTGAGAGGGGGGTGCAGCCAGCAGTAGAATATAAACGACTAAACAAAGTATTGTTAATGCATCAATAAGGTCTCATACTTACAGAGTTCATGTAATATTGACCTCGAAGGGAGTCCTAGAAAATATATGGAAGAAGTTCAGATCAAGCATATATGGTGAGATATCATCTAAACTAATTATTCTTTATGAAGCATTACAATTTGAAAAGCCTTTAGGGGTAGAGTTACTAATGCTTCTAAATAAACAAAACCAAAAGTGGCAAAGTGGAGGTGTTGCCCGTAGCGCCAAATTCTAGTGATCATTTATCTAGTACAGTAAAGGGCAACATGAAAGGGGTGGAAGGCCACATGCGCCTTCAAAGTTGCCACAAAGAGGAAGAAGGGAGAGCACAGTGCACTCCCTCCTCTTTCGTAACTTCCTGCCCTGTGCAGAGGAAGTCATGTGACACGGATAAGAACAGGAGTAACTGGCTGCGGGAGCGGAGGTGAAGCTTCAGTAGGCTGCTGGTGGCGCACGGGCCGTCTGTTGCCCAACGTTGACCTTGCACATTCTAAAAATCATAGCTAGAATCTGGTTGGTTGCTATGGGCAACTCCTCCTGTTTGGTAAATCAATTTGTAGAGCAATGCAATGAGAGAGACAGATATAGAGGTAACGGAACTATATAGAGGAGAAAAGCAGAAAATACATGTGTTATATGTAACAGGACAATTTCTATTATTGTAAACTTTATAAGGAAGGACAGGCTGAAAGAGTATAAGAAAAAATAATTAAAACCACTGATTTTATAATAATCACGACAAAGAGTGACATAGTGTAATTTGTCTTTTTACCTCTTTGGGGGATAGAGGGCTCCAACTTGGCTGGGAATCTCTCTTATTGTAGAAATACAGAGTTGTATTTTGAAGCTTGAACCAATATTTTGCCCATGTAAATTTCTGTGAAAGGGAAACTTGTTATAAAACAAATTAATGACCATGTTTTTATGTAGTCGTTTTTTGTTTTTTTTTAAATGAAGGTGAGAATAATATACAAGTTATAATAAAGGATGGTTAAAAGGACAAATAAAATCACAAAGTTAATTTATGTCTATATGAAGTATGTGGGTAATTAATACACATTAATCAGGATTCACTGCAGTGGTTTCAAAATCTTATTTTTCTCCACCTTTATTTCAAACAGCAAAAGACTCAACCTACAGCTCTACAAGAGTGACTGTGGTCAGTATACTAGACAAACATTCAATGCTTGCAGTGACATCACTGTCCACATCTCAGTGTGTGAATCCCACCAACTGTACAGAGAGTTACCTAGGAGACTGTAGACTTGTCACTCATACTACAGTTTCTGCACTGCCTCAAAGTGATGCAAGATAGGGAAGCTCTACTCAGGGCCGTATTTACACATGGGCACGCTGGGCAAATGCCCGGGAGCCCTATGGGAATAGGGGGCCCCATAGGAAGGAATTTTTTTTTTAATCTCCCTCATAGCGATCCAGTGCCCCCCCCCCCCCCCCCCTCTCCGCTCCCCTACCCTCTCTGCTGCATTCGGTGCCCTCCTCCTCCCTGCTGCGCTAGCACTGAATGTTGGGTACAACGTCATCACGCCCAACATTTTCTGTGAAGAGCCCAGAGAGAGGAGCCACGACTGCGACAAGTAAAGACAGAAGAAGAGACAAAAGAGAAGAATTCAGAAAAAGAAGGCAATAGAAAGGTAAGTAAAGGGGGAGCGTGAAACAGGGGAGATAGATGAAGGGAAACCAAATCAGCATAATGGAGGGCACAGTATGAAATAGGGTATACAGAAGGGGAGCAAAAGCAGCTGATGTGGATGTAAGGGGCATATGGAGAGATTTGATGGGCATGCAAGGGGCATTTAGTTAGATGTGATGGCATGTGGAGTGGTGTTATGGGTTTGTTGGCCATTTATGACTCTTTTTTTTTATCCCCACTTCAACACTTCACTCCACAGCGATTGTGAAGTACTGTGAAGAGACTATATGTAGCTCTTTAAACCCTCCTCTGCTGGATACATCAGAGAGGTAACAATTGTATAGCATGATTTTTGAATGTTTAAACACTGATTTTGTTGCAGGTAACAACATACATAAGCCTAATTTTATTTAGAATGTAATTTTTTTGTCCCTGTAAGTGGTTGTGTAGGTTGGGGCCCCAGTGCACTGCTTTGTCCGGGGGCCCATAATGCTGTTAAGACAGCCCTGGCTCTACTCTCCTAAACAGATTAAGGATTCTTACCCACCTATGAGTTTTAGGCTTTCTGTACCGCATTGACAAACAGATATTGATTACGTTTACACATGGTTCCATGCAGTAAGCACAATCAACACTGTTTATGGACACAGAATATTATTGGAACCTATTTTTATTAAACAAGTCAATCCTCTAAGATGGAGAAAATAAATAAATGCATAAGTACATGGTTTGGGTGGTTTGTGGAAGACGCTCATTTAGTGGCATACAACTTTAATGCAGTTTCTCGGAGAGAACATATATAGTGTTAAGCAAGGGTGTAAGGTGTGTGTACAAAGTCGTGTGGTATAAGGAGGGAACACTTTATGAAGTTCATCATTTGTCCCCAATATAACATTTGTGAAGATAAATAAACTGGAAACATAACAGTTTCATTTGTGTAGTTTTTTTTATTTTGTTTCCCAGTTTTCAATTTCCAGATGTTTACACTAACTTGAAAGGATAAAGTTTCTTTATTGAAGCAAATAAAATACAATGAGTAACAATTAAGTCAGTCGCACTAAAAATAAAATCAATATATTCTGATCTCTCCAGGTCAAAGTATGTTCTGCCTTTCACATATCAAAGTCGAATTGTACAATCTTATCACAAAAACAAATCATGTAAACATATAGCATAAGCAAATATTTAGTCTGAAACCATAAATCTTACATCCTATAGGGGACACAGACAATGGGGATAGAGGTTTCCGGCCGGAGTTTGGCACTTTAAATTTTCTTCACTAAGTCTGAAACTCCTCCACTCTCTCTCTATATCTCTTCCCTGCCAACAACTCAGCTTTTCTGAGTGCCTCAGGCAGCAAAAGATGTAATTTTACTTCATTTAACCTCTTCATTGCTGATGCGGCCAGCAGCATCCAGACAGCCTGATGGCAAGAGTCTGATGCCAGGAGTGGGCTGAAGAGGTACCCTTTCAGTGCTTCATTCTGCCGCACCCCCCCTCCTTATGAGGGACTGACTCTTGGGGATTCCCGGTCACTGCTGCCACAAGTACTGATGACCCCACACTGCTACCTCACCATCAGGTGCCGCACCACCAGAAAGGGCGCCAGAGTAGTGGCTTCAGAGAGGAATCCACAGTTGTGGTCAGCCCCCAACAACCAGTGTGAATGCGCAAAGGGTCTGTACTCTGGACAGTGGCCATGTTTAGTGCTGGGCCCTAGGGGTATGTGCAAAACCTCAAACAGCCGAGCACATCCTTCTTGGCAGCCATTCCTCACACAGAAAAGCCCACTAAAGCGGTCAAGCACAGGCTCCTGCACCTCCTCCTCCATATCTCTCCCTGGAGAAGTATTAGAGTGAGTGAGGTTCTGTGTGGGTTCTGACTACATACTCTTGTTGGGATTGTGTCTATCTATGCAGATTTCACTTTTCTTTGTGAACGGCTGCTGTCAGTTTTGTGTCTTATCTTTTGCTGATAATAGGAGTAATTCCAGAGTTGAAGGGTTTTAGGGTTTATCAGACTTAGCACAGACCGCTTAGGCTTTCCTCAAAGGAGAGAAGCTAGTCATCTGCATCTCTAGTCTCTCTTGGACTAGATGTAGCCCCCGCATGGTTTAGCAAAGTGGTGGCTAAGGGCTCAGAGTAGCTTTTGGAGAGTTCACAATCTGTAGACCCTGGTCTGAATTATTAACCTTACATTGAGAAAGCTTTCCAATGGGAGGATGGAGCTCTGGATGATGGACTCATTGGAGATAGAAAGTTATATTTTGACAGTCTACATATCTTTCTGCACTGCAGGTAAAGCAAGAGGACATCTCCCCTTGGGAGGTTAACAATGGAGAAAGTAGATTAGGGAAGCCAGATGGCTGGCTTCCAAGCCCTCAGCACTGGAGACATAGTAAAACATAGGGCTCTACAGGAAGCTATTTGGACATTAATTAGGACAGTGGTGGTCATTCCAGTGCCTACAGACCAAAAGGGAATGGGGTCCTACTTCAACCTCTGCTTAGACTAAAGGCCATATGGCTCCTTTTGGCATAGTTTGAACTTCATGACCCTGAACACCAAGACTCCAGTACATCGGTTCAAGATGGAATCTCAAAGATCTGTCACATCCAGCATAGAACTGGATGAGTTCTGGTAAGGCCTTCAATGTCTTCTAGAATTCACAGTTTGGCCTTTCCATTTCCAATTTTGGGCTCTGCATTTCAGCCTAGCAACAAGTCCATGGGTGTTCACATACTGGCGTTGGCCACTCTTCTGGGATCCAAAGAGGATGACAATCATTCCTTATCTGGACTATCTCTTGTCCAAGGCAAGGTACCAAGCTTTACTTCATGCTCATGTGTGAGAGCACACACCATGGAATCCCAACTATCAGAAATCCAAGCCAGCTCCAACCCAGACATTTCTTTTCTGAGTGTGTTATATGCCCGAAAGCAAAGAGTGTTCTTGCATCGTGGCAAGATACACTTGTTACACAGACTAATAAAGACTCCATAATCCCATAAGAACTCAGTCAGTCAATTAATAAAAGAAGGAAATATGTTTATAGTCACAAGTAAAAGCTAGCATACAATATATAAGGCTCAACAACAGTAAGTAAACGTCAACAGGTCACAAGGAGTATGCTTAATCTCTGAAGTCCTTTATTTATTTTTTTCATTTTCAGGCATTTGAGAATAATCATTACAGACATATATATAATAAGGCCTCTCACCCACTAGTGTAAAAATTGTGCTTTTATATATTAGCAAAGGGGTCTATTTGCCACATCGCTGTTACATAGGGACAGGGGAGGTCCCGGAAAGTCTGCTGGTACAGGCTGCAGAAACGGTTAAGCTCTTTCAAACCAAGAACCCCTGGTTTAATACATACATGTGGAAAATAGAGTCTAATGGGGTAATTAGACCAAAAGGAGGAGCTTTGTGTATTTAAACTTGTCTTTTCAGTTCCAAGATGTAACTGATGCTGAACCAAGTCAGCATGGTGGCTTAATGGTTAGCACTTCTGCCTCACAGCACTGGGGTCATGAGTTCAATTCCCAACCATGGTCTTATCTGTGTGGAGTTTGTATGTTCTCCCCGTGTTTGCGTGGGTTTCCTCCCACACTCCAAAACATAGTAGGCTAATTGGCTGCTATTAAAATTGACCCTAGTCTGTCTCTGTCTGTCTCTGTGTGTGTGTTAGAAGTTGTGTGTGCTTGTGTCACAATTATTTATATTATATAGCCCAATGTTTTAACCACTCAATGCACTGGAATTGGGAGGGGGCATCTCCTAGCTGAATTGAGAATTATTTATTAACACCCCTGCTAAATGCAAATCTACATTAAAACCACAGCAACCAATTAATAACTGTATATACACATTTTATGTACATGGCATCAGCATGCTCCCTAATGCATTATAATTGGAATGTAATTAGGTTATATTAGGCTAGTGAAAGTAACACAATGAAGGTAAGTTTCCAGTTAGTGCTAATTTACATCTTCCGGTGATGTTAGTACCATTCAATAACTCAAGAGGGCTAATATTATCTGGCACAATAAATGTGCCCCCTGCCACACGCTAACCAAGTAATTACTCGCAGGCTGGTATTGGCGAAAAATGGTCACAACTTTATCAACATAATTAACACATGCAGGGAAAAAGACATAGAAAGTTATGCTATTTACCAGCCAGCAACCAGAGCGTGTTCTACTTAGCATGTAAACACTCCTTGGAACCAGCATTTGGCGCACACCAACCTGTCACATGTTCCAGGCACGTTGCCCGATGAGGCCCAACTGTTGAAGCTGGAACCAGAGGTAAAACGATCAAATATTCTGTGGGTAGCTGGTGAAATAAGCCGGCCATTCGGTCCAGCATCATATCTTTCATAGCTCGATGGACCTTAAATTCTAGGATTACATGTTGGGAGAATGCAACATAGGGATCAAGGGATTATTTGCTTTCTCTAGGCCCATTCAAATCCCGTCGTCTAATCGCCTCTTATCTGAATAGCTTCCTCGGCAGAATGTACAAGGCTGCCTGAAACTACATTGTACTGATGCGCAATGCGATTCGTTAAAACCCCCACACTTCACGCTTAGGTGGATCGGGGCTCCCGGTCCACGGCGTCAGCATTGCACTTGCCTTGTCTACCCAAAAACCACCTTGTGATTGAAAAAAAATGTCTAGGACCATAACCCCAAAATCTATTCACTTCCAAACCAACTTTTGCCTAAAAGTCTCACCATATCTCCTCTAGAAAGCTCCTCATATACTCTATACAGTGAATATATAAAATTAGGGGATAAGATTCTATGTAACATACCGTATAGACCAACATTACACTGAACTAGTTTTCGATTTTCTTATGCTCCTCGGCTTGCACCGCCCCCATCTTATGAGTCTTTATTATTTTCTTCAAGCCAACCTCCGTTAAAGCAATCACATCTATAAGTGCCCCCTCCTTAATGTCTCTCCTGATGGGCTTTGGTAGATCAAACACCTCTGCACCTAAATCACAACCTACCATTAACCAGGGCCATCGTGCCAACATTATGGGCCCCCGGGCAAAGCAGTACACTGGAGCCCCTAGAAATACCAAGAAAGAGCCCTGCCTATGGGGCCCTCTTGCCCGTGGGGCCCCCGGGCACTTGCCCATCGTGCCCAGTGGGAAAGACGGCCCTGACAATAACCCGCCCTCCAAAATCCACCTGTTTACGACATGATGTCCCAGTAAGGACTAGCTGAGAGTGTTAATGATCACTAGTCAACCATAGGTGATTAATATTGTTTTAGGTGTGAGCAAAAAAGGTAGGCAATGTTCAGCTCCCCAGTGACACTATCTGGCAGCAGTAAGCAGAGACTAACCTCTTCGCTGGCCAGTCTGGGCCCCTTCTGCGTATGCATGATTAAAACACCTGGGTCACACATGTGCACTGCACCAAAAGCCCAGTATTGGACAATGAGAACATTTTAAAAACTAGAAAAAAAATAAATAGTCAAAAAAATATATATAACAATTTTTAAAATAATTTTAAATGGAAAAAATTCCTTATTAGCCTTTTTTTTCTCTCGATCGCTGCTGCTGCCTATATCCTGAGATGACAATTGCAATCAGTGGATTGCAGTGGTACAGGTACCACCTCAATCCTTGTTAAATAGACTGCACAGAGAAGCTACAACGGTAGGGGATCCGTTATCGCCAGGTTTAGGGCTCTTCTTCCTATGACAAATAGACTCTGGATAGTTTACAGTCGAACTACTTCTCTAGTAGAAAGAGTTCTGGCTGCTGGTGACAGAGTTAGAGCTGAGCTAAGCTGTACACAACCACTCAGGCACAGGATAAATAAATACAAGAAGGCAGCGCTCACCATAGTGTCTTTCCTCTTACGCAGAAATCCCTCGAAGAACAGATTCTGCTTCACGGGTTCCATGATCTCGGAGAGATTTTTGTCCTCGGGAGGTGAATCATTTAAAGCCATGGTTGTAATAAATTACTACACTTCCTCATAAATCCTCAGTTCCCTGTCACAGACAGGAGGAAATACCTGCCCACTCACCTGTGTGTTATTAACCCTTTTTTGACTCTCAGCAGACACTAGCTTGTTATTAACTCTTTCTCACAGGCACCTGCCCTCTCATGTGTATGTTACTAACCCTCTCCTACTATCACTCACCGGGCACCCAACACCTACTTGTCATTAACCCTATATTACTCTCTCTCTCTCTCTCTCTCTCTCTCTCTTCCGACACCCAACCATGCATCTGTGTGTTATTAACACTCTACTGCAGGGTTTCCCAAACCCAGTCCTCAGGGCTCCCCAACAGTGCAGGTTTTCCGGATCACATGTGACATAATTAGGACCACCTGTGGATCTGTTACAATGTGTCAGTCAGTAATGAATACACCTGTGCTCCAGCAAGGGAATATGGAAAACCTGCACTGTTAGGGAGCCCTGAGGACTGGGTTTGGGAAACCCTGCTCTACTGGTATCTCTCTACCTGCTTGTTATTAATCTTTTGTTAAATACCTCTTGGTGGGCACCTGATTTCTGCATACCTGCCCACTAAAATTATGTCTTATTAATACGTGTTGATCCCAGGAACTCCTGATAACTGCTCATTGTTATTAATCCTGTATTAATAGTTCTAGGGAGCAGGGGGGGGTGCATGTGATCTTATGATATCTGGCTGCTATTAATCCCTTATCAATATCTCTGCTGTGTGTTATTAACCCTTTATGTATCTCAAGGAGCACACGATACTTGGATACCAACTGTTTGTTAGCAAATCTTTAATAATACCTATGAAATTAAATCAGCTTACCTTTTTTTTTATACCATTATTTGTTATTGATGCTATATTGTTTTGATGTATCATCTGATCTCTGAATACCTGACTCATCACCTGGATCTTTTTAATGTTTATTACTCTCAGATGACACCTAAGATGTCTTTATAAGGAAGCACTTTTTCAGACACATTCCACAGGACTTCTGCGTCTAGATGGTTATAAAATGCAATTATACACAGCAGGAAACAACGTAAAACTCTATGGCAGTGTTTCCCAATCTTAGTCCTCAAGTACCCCTAACAGTGCATGTTTTCCAGATCTCCTTGTTGGAGCACAGGTGTATTCATCACTGGCTGACACATTGTAACAGATCCACAGGTGGTATAATTATAATGTGTCAGTCAGTAATGAATACACCTGTGCTCCAGCAAGGAGATATAGAAAACATACACTGTTAGGGGTACTTGAGGACTGAGCCTGGGAAACACTGCTCTATGGTTACTAATGAACGCAGTGCTGTGAGGCAGCAATGCTAACTACTGTGCATGGGGCATTCATTTATTAATGTAACCTACAGTAAAGAAGAGAATAAAATAATAATTAAAAAGAACTATTCTGGATGTTTGTTCAATGTATGTATTTAGTTTTTGGAGTTTACATAACTTTTTCATTTTGCCTTAAAGGACACTATCCCTAAAACATACTTGCCAACTCTCCCGGAATGTCCGGGAGACTCCCGAAATTCGGTTAATTTCTCCCGCATCCTGGATTTCACCGAGAATCGCGTCAAATGACGCGATTCTCGGTGATTGACGCCATTTTGGAGGGCGAGAGGGGGCGGGACGAGGGCAATCGCGTCATTTTGGCCCCGCCCCCCGCGACGGAAATTACTTTTTCGCGGGGGGCGGGACAAAAATGATACGTTTGGCCTCGTCCCGCCCCCTCCCGCCCTCCAGTCACGCCCCCTCTCCCGGAAACTTGTTTCCGAGAGTTGGCAAGTATGCCCTAAAATGCATATTGTATTATAGGAAAGAGCTAATTATAACATTTAGAAATTGATATGTGCAATTTTACATACTCTAATATGAATTGAGCTGTGTGACAGTGTTTACATTTGCCATGCCAGTTATTATGGTTCTTGCAAACTATATATATTATATACTTGCAAAAAAAAAAAAGTAAACATCCGCTCCCACCTCTCATTTCAAAGATTTAGGTAACTGGCTCAAAATAATCTAATCCCTGAAATGACAGATAGGTGCCTCCCAAGGTTGGCACAATTTATGTTAGCCACAGTCCCCTCCTGGGACTGTGGCACCGGGCTATGACATTATAGACAAGCACCACACTCCACACTCCCCCCCCCCTCCCCAGCCAAGCTTAGGGTTCGTATAATGGTAGCATCAGGCCAATGACAAATGGGTAGGTTTATTTTAAGTAGTGCCCATATAATCTGTCTTTTTTTGCAAAAGGAGGAAACAATGACCTTTAATTGAATTACTGACAGGAAGTTTACTGTGCATTGGAAAACAAATTCCTCCACAATCAGAACCTTTTATCACATATAGTATCATCAACTCTGATGAGCTACGGAAACGTTTACATATATATATTGTCGAAGTCGTATAATTGGATGAACAAAAGTATATTGGTTAATATTGTTTTATCGTTCAATTGCACTCAGTATGTCATGCTACACGGGGCATGGCGCTATCACGCTGTTAGATACGCACCCACACACTCGCACTACAACATTTAGTTATTTATATATTTCATATCTATTAAGGTTCCAATCCACATTCATTTATTAGCAAAATGTATTAGATTGTATATTTATCCATATATAATACTGTAGTAAAGGTTTTTATGGTTCAGGTGTTTTAAAAGATAAAGAATTTGATCTCATATTAAAGCTTATTTCACCAGCATTAACCCGGTGTTGACGGAATAGCGATCGCATCTAGCGATCGCAAGATACAAGCAATATGATATTAATGCTAAAAAAAGACTTTTGTGTGAGTCAGTTTGAACTGGTCATTCAGAGTCAAATCATGGGAACAATAGGGTGGGGGATGTTCCCCTCACCCCTTGTAAGGATCAAATGAACTGACATATAACTTGCAAGGAACTGGAATGCCATTTACCCCCGGACCAATGAAGACCTTACTAAGTGTTAGCTGGACAAGTATATACAAGCACGCTGGTTTTTGTTCTCTCTCTCTGAACGTGGCTACATGTGAGCATGGCTGTGTTCCATGGACCTCGGTGAAGCTCTATAAGGAAAATGTAATGTATTCGGTGTTTTCATACTTTCCTGCTTTAATGTAACATCTTTAATAGGTATCAAGTATCGGCTATATTGTACTGTATTGTACTTATTTATTGAACTGCTAAACAAATTGCTTTTGCTAAATAAATTGCTTGTGCTTCGGAAACACAATACAATCGCTTGGGCAATACTTATTTGAAAACGATAGAATTACTTTAATAATATATGCGACTATTAGTACATATTTTATATAAGACAACTTGTATTTTAAGTTTAGTGGTGCTTTTTTCTACACTATTTTAAGCAACCCACACTGTTGTTTATTAATGTAAGATGTAAATTCTTAAAGAATTTTATCATTATTTTTTATTTTAGAAACACAATGATCAATATCAATTTAAAACATTTAACAATCCATCCCAGTGACCAGTGTAGTGGCTCTAGAAAGGAGAAACTGTTTCAGAACAGTGTGATCTGTCTTCTGTTGTGAACACAGCAGTTAGTAGGACAAGTATCCCAGATATGTATGGAACGAGGCAATGAACAAACCAGAAAACAAGTCAAGTGTTTCTGTTTATTTTTCAGTTTTTTTAAATGTGTAATATTTAACTGTTTTACTGCAGCCTGTTATGTGTACATGCTGCGGGCAAAACACCAAGATATGTAAAGAAACAATACAACTTTGGAAAAAGAATTGAGTGAAAAAAAGTGTAAAAAAAAGTGTAAAAAAAGAAGTAAACATTAGGTAAGAAGGTAACATTGTACTCTCATCTAGTGAGATTTTATGCTTATTAGACAGTTTACATTCTAAGTGGAATAGGGCACAAGAGGAGCGGCTGTGTCTTACAGTGGAGATTGGGATAGTTGGGAGGGTGCATTAGTGTGAGTATCTGATTGGGCATGGTAGGGTATGGTAGGGAATTCCATAAGTGGGGAGCAGCACGGGAGAAGTCTTGTAGGTGGGATTGAGAGGTGGTTATAAGGCGAAACATGGCGCAGGTCAGAGTTAGAGCTAGAGGGAGAGTATTTTATAAGATTTAAGATGTATGAAGGGGTGGTGTAGTACCTATCACACTCAATCAGTCTTTCCCACAGCCTTCAAATCTATAGACACAAACCCACTTTTTAGTACTTACCTTAACCCAAACGATACTACTCACACTAATGCACCCTCGTGGTTAACCAAAACTAAGGGCTATTAAACCCTATAAAGCAAGTGCTACGGAAAGCGCTTGTGTCTTCTTTCAGAACTTTTTCAAAAGGCTTAATGATCCATCTATCTATACTCACACCATATACAATTTATTTGCACTGTTTCTGCAGTTGCACACATGACGTATCCAAACCAGCACACACACAAATGTAAATTAACAAATTGTCCACACAGCAGAACAATCTCTATCATTATTATATCTTCTCTCTGCAAATACATTACACTATCGTATACAATGCAGCACCGCCGCGGACGCTTCTTTGACAGCGCCGCGGCTGCTGTATAGGACAGTGCCGATATGGTGGGCACTGAGTTAGCGCAGGCGGGGGTTTCTGGAGACTCAGAAAACCCCCCTGCGTG
Organism: Mixophyes fleayi; assembly: GCF_038048845.1. Taxonomy (NCBI): domain Eukaryota; kingdom Metazoa; phylum Chordata; class Amphibia; order Anura; family Limnodynastidae; genus Mixophyes; species Mixophyes fleayi. The sequence goes on along the minus strand of NC_134407.1, from coordinate 202,389,126 downwards.
CGCCACTGTAAAAGTCATTGTTGTTGATGTTACTGTTCCTGATGTTGTTGTGCTCACTTGTTTCTCCTGTTCCCTGGGACTATTACAAGTTGCTTACCGACATCTCTGTACCTGGTTTCTCTCCGCTCAGCCTGTTCACCTGCACCAGTCATACTCATTATTATTATTTGCTTTTAGCCTGACCCCGAAATCCATTGTTCAGTGTCTGCAATATTCGGTTTGTACCATTTTCTGCACTATCTGGATCATATCTGTTCAATAAATATTATTTGTTTTCACCATATTCCTGGCTCCATAGCTGTCATCCCCAAGCGTCCTTGGACACAACAATGGATTTTGTGGGGGGACTACCATCTTCCAAAGGCTTTACTTTCATCTAGGTCATAGCAGACAGGTTCTGCAAGATGGCTCATTTTATACCACTCGTCCAACTACCTACAGCACAGTTGTTAGCCACTCGGTTTGTATGGCATAGTACACAGAATTCCTGAAAGCATTGTGTCCGACAGAGGGGCGTAATTTACTGCTCAGTTTTAGAGCTCTTTTTGCAGTCTCCTTGGTACTAATTTCAGTTACTCTTCTGCATGTCATCCACAAACTAATAGACAGACAGACAGACAGAGCGATAGAGAGGGTGAATCAGACCCAACAATTTCTGAGATGTTATAGTTCACAACTCCAGGATGATTGGTCACAACATCTACCATGGGTGGAGTTTTCCTACAATAGTTTTCATTCCGCCACAAATAGTTCACCATTCTATTTTAACTATGGCCTTCATCCCATGGCTTATTCATTTTCGGGTTTTCTTGAGTCTTCAGAAATCTTCAATACCGCCAAGACACAATTTACTAAACTGCAAGTTTGAAAAAGTGCAGATGTTGCCTATAGTAACCAATCAGATTCTAGTTATAATATATTTAGTACATTCTGCAAAATGACAGGTAGAATCTGATTGGTTGCTATAGGTAACAGCTCCACTTTTTCAAACCAGCAGTTTAGTAGATATACCCCAAGGCATCTTTGATACCACCAAGAAAAGTTTACAAGGCTTTATCTAATGCATCAGTTCAAGCATTTTAAATCCCATGCTGAAGATTATGTTTGGTTGTCTACAAGAAACATTCGGATTCGATGAAGATGATGATGATTTGTCAAAAGACTACTAAGCTGAGTCCCAGATTCATTGGCCCTTATAGAATCATTGGGAATATTAACTCAGCTACAGTTAAGTTAGATCTGCCTAGGGCCTTCAAAAAATTCCCAACACATTTCATTGCTCATTATTGAAACTTAGATATAGATCCAGGATCTTTAAAAGAAATCCTTCATGCAAGTCTCTTGTCTTGGTGGATGGAATTTACTATGGAAATAATTCTGGATTCCAGAAAGGTTCAAAGTTTGGTTCAGTACCTTGTTCACTGTAAAGGTTACGGACCCAAAGAAATATCATGGGTTCCTTCTCAAGATCTTCATGCTGATAGGTTAAAGAGTAAATTCATTTTATTTATTCAAATGAATTTACTGCCGTATTTATATCATATACCATTAAGATTTTTGAGCTTTGAATAGAGATTTAAATGGGACGAGCTATGCACAATATGCATGCTATTTTTAAACATGTAAATTACGGCCAAATTGCGTTTGGACTTGAATCAGGCCCTCCGTGAGCTCGGGATTTAAATCCCCCAACAGAAACTGAGGGGCCGCTGAGATAAGGCTTTTTACCTCACAGTTTCTGTGGTGAGACAGTACTTTAATTATTCCCGATCTCTCACAGAGTAATCTCCAAACACAGACTCCATTAAGTGGTAAGCACCAGATGACGCAAGTATTTCCTTAACAATGTTTTTGTGGGTTTCCTCTGAGTGCTCTGGTTTCCCCCCACATTACAACAACATACTGGTAGGTTAATTGGCTGCTATCAAATTGACCCTAGTCTGTCTGTCTGTCTGTGTGTATGTTAGGGAATTTAGACAGTAAGCTCCAATGGGGCAGGGACTGATGTTAGTGAGTTCTCTGTACAACGCTGCGGAATTAGTAGCGCTATGTAAATAACTGATAATGATGATGATGATGATGATGAAGATAAAGAACATTTTTTTTGCAATTATTTTTTTATTGAAAAACACATGTACATATGTCAAAGTAAACTAAATGTATCAGTATTGTAGGCTGTATTTCCAGTGACAACATTCAAATAGCTTTCATTACACATATTTCGAATAAACCAGATATGTAATATTGTTGCTACATTATTGGATAGGGGATAGAAGAATGAAGGAGAGGGGGGGGGGGCAGGTAGGAGCAGGGATATGTTAGTGGAACTTGCCTGGCATGAGGTGAGAGAAAGGATTAAGAGGGATCCAGGAGGGAGCCGCTGAATGGGAGGCGTGCCTCAGTTATTTCATTGTGTGTAAAGCGGGGAATCCTTAAATTGAATCCACTTGAACCATAGTAGGTAGTACTCTCTATATTTGTCAGCTAATGAGTAAATCATGTCATCCATGGACATAGAAGTCTAAATATGTCAACCATTCCTTCATGGAAGGGGGTATTGGAGATCGCCAGTGGGAGGAAGAACATATTTTTATGATTACTGAATTGGAAATTTTGTACCAATATATTAAGAATAGTGTTTGAAAGCATTCTTGTTATATTATCCTGCAAACTATTAGGAGTGTCTGATAATTTGACCTGTAATATTTGGTAATAGAGTGTCTGTGAGACGTAAGCACTGAATGTAATGGACCTCTGTGTATGATATTAAAAGAGTGTGGTAGTGGGGACAGAGATATGAGGCTATAAGAGGTCCGTACTGTTATTTCGTTGGTTGTTTCGGGATAGATTCTCTGCGGTTCAGTTTCCAGCTTGCTGGCCTGGCCACAGAAAAAGTCATGTTTCCTATAGATTTATGAAAATGAAATCCACATCATAGAAGAGTGTGCTAATTATGTTTGTATCTATACCCTCCAATCAGACGGTGGTTGTAAGGGCACAAGTAAGTGTGTTCTAAAATGACTCTTTACTGGGGAGGGAGATCTTGTTTCCTGAAATAAGCCGGTTAAGCCCGAGAGAGTAAGTATGAGAAAACAAGAGGGAAAGACTTGGGGGTATATTTACTAAACTGCGGGTTTGAAAAAGTAGAGATGTTGCCTATAGCAACCAATCAGATTCTAGCTGTCATTTTGTAAAATGTACTAAATAAATGATGACTAGAATCTGATTGGTTGCTATAGGCAACATCTCCACTTTTTCAAACCCACAGTTTAGTAAATATACCCCTTGGTCCTTACTGGGAGTTCCAGGGGGTTTACCCGGCAAGTGTTATGTATCACAATCACGGTCTGATTGCTGTGAAGTATTTTTGAAATGTTGGTATGATAAAACACAGGCTAAACAGACTTTTCTGAGAAAACAGATACTAGTGAATGGAATTCTTATTGTTTATGGTTCTTAGAACCAATGACCATGTCTCCCCAGTCTGTCTATTGCTAATACCAGACTATGGCTGTAAAAAAAAACCTAGAAGTGCAAATATTGAAATGACTGAATGACTGTTATTGATACAGACATTTGACATGAAAAAGAGATTGTGGTTGATTAGATAAAGTTTGTTTTATATATATAGATATATTTTATTGGCTTGATTACAAAATGTTAGATTAATGAAAGTACTTGTTGCAATATAGAACAAACTGTAGAATTGCATGGTATTATGGGAAGACATGCTCACATACGCAACTAATGAAATGGCAAGTTCCAATCATTGGTTCCTTTTGGAACCAATGAGATCTTTCTTTGTTTCCTCAATGATGGTGTGGGACAAAGCACTGTTCTAAATTGTTGGAAAGATTCCAAAGTAAAGTAGTAACATGATTAATGGTATTGAGTATGAGACTTACACGTACCGAGCAATCTTATCCTTTAGTATTGCCAGGGCCATCTTTTCCATTGGGCACGATGGGCAGCTGCCCGGGGGCCCCACGGGCTAGGGGGCCCCATAGGCACGGCTCTTAATGAGAATAAATAATCCTGCAAAAGAAAAAAACCTGCAAAAAAAAACCTACAAGGGTCACTGAGCAAGTACATCTATCTATCTCTATCCCTATATATCTATATCTATATCTGTATACATCTATCTATCTCTATCTCTATATATCTATATCTATATCTGCATACATTTATATATCTATACCTAGGGGCCCCGGTGCACTGCTTTGCCCGGGGGCCCATAATGTTGTTAAGATGGCCCTGAGTATTGCAAAGTTTCAAACCCTGCTACATTTTTACTTTTTAAATGAAGAGAGATGTAGATGATAAGAGAGATGATAAGAGAGAGGAGGCACTCCCCCAAAAATAAGTAAATTGTTAAGAGGTACCTGTTATTGATAAAATATTGAGATATACATACATATGTGGATGGATGCAACTAGCAAAACAAATGAGAAAATGCATGTTGATTGAAACTGAAACTCAGAAAATTGGGATATGACACACTCAGAGCTGTAAGGAGCATAATCCTGCCCCATTCTTGTATTAACCCCCATACTTGCCAACTGTCAGGAGCTGTCTCCGCACTGACACTTGGTGCAGAAGACGGACGCCTGCACCTTTCCAGCGTTATCTAGCAACGGGACGCTCCTTGTTCCTTGCATGCAATGTGTGTGCATGCTTTGTTCAGTCGCGTCCCGTTGCTAGGCAGTGGAACGCTATCTCCGCTCACCTGTCAGCGGTCAGCGTATCTGACCGTCAAATCTCCATCAGCCAATCAGGATGCCCCTTATGATTTATTGAGCACCCTCTGACACATGTTGGGTGCCAGAGTATTGGTTCTCTCCTGCTCCAGCGCTTTCTGAACTTCTGATCCAGTGTTCTTCGGTTCTAACTCGGCTTCCTGTTACTATTCTCCTTTGTTTCATTTTGGTACCTCGCTGTCCGGCTGGTTTGACTATGTGGCGTGACCTGACTTCTCTCTCGATCCTCCCCGTGCTTTTGCCTGACTACACCTGTCTACTACTGTCGCTACACTGGTGACTGTCTTGGAGAACCGCGACCTGCGTACCCTCTGTAGCTAAGCCCAAACTGCCTTGTGGGGGTCCCTGGTGAATACCGGGGGTACGTTAGACTCCGCGCCTCCCTTTTCAGTTGCGCTAATACCGGTTAGCATCCATCTCTAAAATTCCGTGACATCAGCATTTTTGACCAGTCCTCCGGAAGATCCCAGAGGACAGTTCATGTGACAGGCGGTAGGAAACGCTGTCACTTCACCATAGCCCCGCCCCCTTCTATAAAATGCTGAAAATTCACTGCACCCCACTATTCAATGCTATGAATCTTGGCACTTTATAGTGATGGCAGGGCTAGGGTGACGTCACCACACCCCCCTCCACAAGGATCCAGGAGATTGCCTACTCTCCCGGGAGTAAGAGTAATAGATTGTGTGATCAGGAGACAGAGGGACAGTGCAAATGGTTTTTTTTTGCCTATGCTGCAGAAAAATATTATTAAAACTGGATCATGTTGGATATTGGTTATAAATGGCTGCAATTGTCTGATTTCTCCTTCTCATTTTGCCTGCAAGATGGTGTGATTTTTTTTTTTTGTGCATTTTTTTTTTGTGCATTTTTAAAATAAAATAAATTCTCACACTCTCCTTGCTTTAAGCTAGGATCGGGTGGGGAGAGAGAGGGGGAAGCTGTGTATGTTTAAATGTTACACTGCCTAATTCTCTCTGTATCTGGTTTTTAATATTACATTAAGCTTTTTCTTCTTGAGGATTTCCCAGTTACATGTTTGTTCACATTTAGGTTGTTTTATTGGCCATCAGTAAGTAGTTACCTAAGGACAGTTAAAAGTGAAAATGGATTAATATGGATCATTTTGTAAAAGTGCAGAAATGTGCATTAATACAGTTTTGTTTGTGATTTTGTATGATTAGTAGAAGCCATGTATGTACATACATACACATGTATGTATGTATATATGTGTGTATGTCACTTCCTTAGTGACTTGAGTGGTGGGTAGGCCTTATTGTGAAGAGAATCACATCATTCTGGCCCCACCCCCTGCTGCAATAGGTCGAAAATTGAGTAATTTTGCAGAGGGGGTGGAGCCTAATGACGCATTCTTGGGGATTCCATCCCCAAAGCTCGTCACTGAGCTCTTCCCACCTGAAGGAGGATCTCAAAAATAGGCAATTATGATATATACAGTATATATAATATATTATATTATATATATGTGTGAGTGTGTAATCTTAACAACTGATAAATTAGTCCTGGGTCCCATTACTAAGGAAGTGGTACAGAACTGGTGGAAGAGCGACTCTTAATTGGATGGTTATCTAGTGGTACTATATAAGAGTCTCAGACTGGGTAAACACTACAGGGTTTTCAGATGATTATCAGGCCAATCACGCGATAAACAACCTCTGGCATTATCGCATTAGTGTGTACACTCCAACGAGGAACCATTATTGCTCCAAAGCACATAGTTTAATTTCTACATCTAAAATCTCTTTCAACGATGGTACAATGTTGTTCCAGTTCTGCAGTGTGTCTGCGCTCAGGACCGGCAGTGTCCATAGATCTCTATGGAGTGTGCAGAGTCACAATATTTTCAGCCGATGGTTAGGACAGATGAAGAGGACAGATCTGAAGGTAAATTGTGTTAAATGCCTTTAGTGTGTTCACATGAATCGGCATGCTGATTGGGACTTTTCTTTTTTCAGTCATTGGTTAAATCGTTAATGATATCGCATAGGGAGAAATTTTCTGTAGTGTGTAGCCAGCCAGCTAAGGCTGGTTACACACTAAAGGTTTTTCATCCCATCTTCATGCCGATCAGCCGACATACGACCGTTCGGTCAGATATCGCGTGAGTGTGTATAGTGACACGATGATCTAAAGTCGTCCCAAAGTGCCGATCATCGTTTCATTTGGTTGGTCGTACTGTTTAGTGTTTTCCGATCAATCAACCACCGATCACGTAGTGTGTATGCCCTCATGCTCACCATCTCCATAGAGTTTACAGAGTTGGGCTCTTTTCAGCCAATGCTAGCAATGAATGTCACAGTGAATAAATGTAAAGAGTCCTGTAGAAGGAATAATTCATTTGTTCGTTCCAAGACAGAATATTTTGTTTCAGAGTCACAGAAGCTAACAAAATTCGTTAGGACATGTGGATAGCTATAGCAAGGCGGTTTTAATCAGTGTGACTATTTGACAGTAATGAATGAATGAATATTGTGCTGTCATTCTCTGAAGACTAGAGGACCAGATGAAGGACCAGATGAAGAGCACAGATCTGAAGTTAAATCGTGTCAGTGGGTATGCATGAATCGTCAGACTGATCGGACCTTCAGTCGTAGGTACAATCGTTTGAGATAGCAGGTCGGTTGGAAAAATTCTTCAGAGTGTACCTAGTATAAGTCTCTCAAGAAAGCAGCACAGCAGGTGTTCCTGCAAGTGCAGGCTGAGATTAGCTTTGTTCCCTGGATTCAGCATTATATTGTTATAGACAGATGTACTCTTAGAATCTGGGAATATAAATATAAGTTCTGTTATTTCAAATGAACAGTTATATGCTACTAACATTTCTACTATTGGTTCTGACAGGAAGACTGAGTGCCTGCAATGACTGTCTCTTACACTTTTCAGGAGGCCCCTTGGATCATGCACTATATGGTTATCTCTGGTGGGCCCCTCCTCCGGGACCTTCCTCCTTAATGCGGCAGCGGAGTAAACGATCAGCTCCTCTGTCCCTACCCCTAAGTGCATCCCTCACTGATGATTTCACTGATGATTTCCATTTTCAGGAACATGATGTCATTTTTGAATAAATCGATGATTGTATCTGTAATCGTTAGTTCATTGTCTTTTATTATGATGCTATATTTTTCCTTGTAAAATAGGATAAAAACAAGATTCCAATATTGAATACAATACCTGTCATTCAGACATTTTCCCTCTGTGTTGAACAAGCTACTTTGAATATTAACTGGAGTCTCGTGTGTTACTTTTAAAACCTAATCTATATGTAAAAACTAGATTTGAACATGTTTTAAGTATAAGCACAGCCTTTTGTTGTGTTCACAAGTCTTATGTTGCAGAGACAACACCCAGATGTGGGAAGTGAAGTTCCAAGAATTGTCCTCAATGCATGTGGGAGCTTTAGTTTATATAACATTCTGGGATAGTCTAGAATTCATAGTCAGTATCTTAATATAAGATATAAGTAATAAATGTAAGGTCCGGAGTCTTGCAAAATGTTACTATCATATCTGTTGATAAATCCTCATTAATTTAAGACTTTAAGAGCATGTAGGGGAGAGCAGGACAGTCCACCAACTGTCTTCAATCAGTGGAGCAATCCTGAATTTGGGTGACTGTCCCGCCTAGTCAGAATTCGGGACAGTTGGGAGGTATGTCACACTGTTTTGCTCATGAAGGCAGAACTGCATGCACCAAACAGTAGTGCACATAGTACTGTCCGTGTACTTATCTAAAATGATAGCCATATTACACATAGGGGCCTCCCAATGCTTTAATCTAGCTCTGATTCTGGTCCCATGGTATGATTATATGATATACCCCACTTCCATTGGTAACTACACCTGGCCTTTTAAGTCAGTCTAGAGAGAACTCAGGAGGAAGAGAATCAAATGCACGCCCTACCTAAGCACAGGGTAATATGGTCAAACACTCCTATATACTCCAATATCTCCTCTAAACTTACTATTCAGGATAGCTGTAAGGATCTGCCTGCACTTGTACTGCAGCTACCTCGGCATGCTGCTTCACTTGGTAGCTCCTGTTTTACTCTGGACTTGTTATTTTGAATGTATCCTGCAGTACCCCTAATCCACCAGTGGTGCTGCTATTATGCCTTGCCTTGTCACGTCCCAGAGGTTAACCAACTGCACTACCTAATCATCTGCACCTGTTGTCTCCTTATTTATACTTGCCTCTCCCAGTTACCTTTGCTGGTCATTGTTGTTCATGTTGCTGTGCCTGACATTGTTGTGCTCGTGCTTCTCCTGTTCCCTGGGATTTCTACAAGCTGCTTGCAGACATCTCTTTACCTGGTTTCTCTCCACAGCCTGTTCACCTGCACCAGCCGTGTTCCTTGTCATTTACTTTCAGCCTCTCTCAGCAACTCTTGTTCAATATCTGCAACACTCGGTTTGTACCATTCTGCAGTATCTGGATCATATCTGTACAATAAATATCATGTGCTTTCACCATATTTCAGGCTCCGTAGCTGTCATTCCAGCTTTCAGCATTGAAGTGTGACAATAGCGTTGTTAGTGTTGTGGCCAGAGCAGGCACATGTTGATCTTCTTAATGATAGATCTTATTATAGACATTCAAGATCACTGAGTCTACAGACTAACAGCTGAATGTGTGTTATGGCTGCAGATTTTTGTATCACGACCCATTTTTCCTTTTGGGTAGAAGGATCTTTCCTTATTTTTTCTAGTGTCCTTTCATGTTGCTGCCGTAGGACATGGCCACCAGATCTGGTAAATATCTCTGTGTTGATGTGCAGAAGGCCATATTGACAACAAGAATAAACCTTTATCAAACTTGCATGCCCTCGTGGCCATTCACACCAGGTCCAAACACCTTATCTTATCTGCAGAACAACACTTTGGTAAAGAGTATGCAGTGGGTGAACACCTAGTACAGGTTGTGGCAGAGGAGAGGCTGAAGGTTATTGTTTACTCCTAGGGTGATGTGGTATAGGTGGGTTTGTTTTAAACTCGCAACCATGCTTATGAGGACAACTATCATTCCTATGGGGTAATTACTTGTTGATGATATTGAGAAGGTCAAAGGTCAGTCCACTACAGTTCATTCACACCCTCTAGCAAATAGAGAACACCTTGTCTACTGAATACAGTCAGGAATATTATGAAGACCCGGGTATATAGTCTAGTCATCTGGTACAAGCAGTTAGCCCAAAAAAGAGTACATGATCGGTCAGAGGGCAGATTGATAAACAAGATGATGTCTCACCTGGAGCTGAAAGATTAATATTAAGCTACATGAGAAAAACCAAAATGTTTTGAGTTGTCTATGTTCAGTTCAGTTCTAACATTGTAGCTCCTACTAAACTAATTATATGTGTGTGTTAAGTGTTATAATCTAATCATGTATGAGCTAAGCCGAAACTTTTATGGCTTTTTAATTAGTGATGTCGTACAGAGAACTATAATGTATGATGTATCCTAAATGTATGAACCATATTTATATTGTGAAGACTATACAAACCTGTGTGTGCCCCTCATTAAAGGTCTCTCTCTGCCTGTTACAAGTTCAGAGACCCATACTGCATGTTCAAATATAAACCAACTTGCTCTCACCTGATCCTTGTACAGAGAATTTAATTTCCACAACAGTCTAGAACTGCCACAAAAATAAACAGATACTTTTTTTTTTTTCCCTTAATTTTTTTTTTTATTGAGAACTCAACATATTTTCCAAAGAAAAATGCAATGAAGTGGTATCCCTGACCTATTTGTTACAATTGAGAATATATTAACAATGTTACTGTCGAGGTAATACAGTATTAATTGTAGTATTTTAAACAATTATAAGTTTTAAGAGTTCAACTTATTTAACCTTGAGATGGTAAATTGTGTTTTTCAGGTAAGTGAAGAATGCAGTTGGGAAGGATAGGGGAGGGAGAGGAGGGGTAAGGTGTAAAGGCCTCTCGTGCGAACCCATGTATAGTTTACATAAGAACTGGCGAGTCTCCAATCAGTAAACTTGTTTCACACCAACCTGTCAAGTGAAATCAGGTCTTAATTTGTGACTTCATTGTTCCGGAGAACGTTTCCCAAACTGACAAATATAAGTGTTTGACTGTTTGCTCCTTGTGTAAGGTTGCTTCTAGCCAGTCCATTTGAAAGATGAAGAATAGCTTATACTTAAAAATTGTTGTTGAATAATTTTTCCATCGTTGTGTAATAAATTTATATATGCTCTAACATGAATCCAGATTATTTTTAAATTGCAGGACAGCCCCATAGACAGTGGAATAGTGAGGCTGACATATTGGTGCACTTTGTACATTTAGCAATATCTAACATCATCATCTTCACCATTTATTTATATAGCACCACTAATTCCGCAGCGCTCTACAGAGAACTCACTCACATCAGTCCCTGCCCCATTGGGGCTTACAGTCTAAATTCCCTAACATACACAGACTAGGGTCAATTTGTTAGCAACCAATTAACCTACTAGTATGTTTTTGGAGTGTGGAAGGAAACCAGAGCAAACACGGGGAGAACATACAAACTCCTCACAGATAAGGCCATGGTCGGGAATTGAACTCATGACCCTAGTGCTGTAAGGCAGAAGTGCTAACCACTTAGCCACCGTGCTGCCCTAACATACCAATGTATGGGAAGTTACCCTCTATAACAAATTCTATACACCATCTCTCAATATGGTGTGGCTGCTAGCATTTACATTGATTGCGACAAGGCCATTAGAATGTATGTTGGGAATTGTTCTTGCCATTATGTTATCCTGGTATTGTGTTCCTTTGAGAATATGGTCATTTGTAAGGTTGTGTAGAAATGGGAAATAGCATTTCAAAGGTTCCTGGACAGATATGCACTATGATGTAGTACATACCCTTGTGTACCAAACTCCCATTGTCCCATAGATTGTAAGCTTGCGCGCAGGGCCCTCTCACCACTCTGTCTGTTTTACTCAGTATTGTTTTATTAGTTTGCTCCCAATTTTAAAGTGCTACAGAATCTGGTGGCGCTATATAAATAAATGTTGATGATGATAAATACGTTTCAACGTAGGGACTGCCTGGGAGTAAGGAACGCTTTTTAGGGAGCTAGGCTCAGTCAGCATTCTGATTGACGAGATTATTTTTTTTCTTATGTGACTGGATATGACGCTTATTCTTGTTGGAATTTCGTATTTTCCAGAAAGGGAGAGGAATGGGTTTAAGTTCCGCGTATTTGTAATAATAGGCCAGAGGGACATGCTGACATCCACAATGGCTTTTCTGCTATTTCCATCGGAAGGATGGAGAAAGTGGACCAAGTTCAGATTTGGCATAAATTGTTTATCTAGAACCATATTAACATACAAGTTAACCCGTGCATGATACTCATGCATTCTAGTCAAATCAAGCTACTTAAGGTGTTAAAAAGGTTCTTGTTATGCATTTGGGCCATAGCCCAGGCCTCAACCCACAACCATTCCCAACTGTCACTTCTCCTTCAAGAAATATATATATATTTTTTAAATCTTTATAAACACTTTTAACAATTAACAAATTAAATTAACAAATTAAAAACATCTTAGTATACCAAATATCAGCCCTTTCTGAATTTTTTTTCCCACACACACCAAGAATTTAGTAGGTCAGTGTATAACTCTGCCCAGCAGGTGGCGCTGCAGCTTGGTTTTATTTTTTCCCACACACAGACAGACTAACACACGCCACTAGACATTTATATATTAGATATCTTGTCTATTATTCCAATTCGTAAAGTAGTGGCACATAGCTACTTGATTATACAAGACAATATTTGGGAAGTATATACATTCTGTTGTGTTGTTTTTTGTTTTTTTTTAGTAGCATTTTAAGACTGCCCCCCCTACCCAATAAATCATCTGAATGCAGCATTTAAGTTGTTTTTCTTTTCACCTCTATTTGGAAGTATGTGTAGTGGGTAAAGAATTTAGGCAATGGTACCATTTTTATTACATTAGCTCTGCCAAAGTACAACAGTTGTAGGCGATGACAGTTTTTTTTTAGTTCTGCCATAGATTTCTAGAATTGCAGACATATTTAAATGATATGTACACTTTTGGGGGGAAGTATGGTATGTAGTGCTTAACCCACTGCAGGTGAAGGGGTTGACCCCATTTGGGATTTCTGTTTTGACCCAGGAATATAGCTGTAGATTTCTTAATGCTTATTGTGAAGCCTGGAATTTCCCTGTATTATCTTTTTCATTATGGGTGTTAAGCTGCATTCCAGGTTTGCAATGTATAATGTTTCAGAGGACACAGATCACAACAGATACGAGCGGCAGAGGACCAGTAGAAATTGCTGACTGTAGCGCTATTCTTAAGCAAGTTACTTTGCCTGGACATCAAAGTCATTATGAAGTTAATAAGGGGACAGATAAGCCTAATTCTATTCTCTAAGTCAGTGGATCCCAAACTTTCTCAGTTCAAGGCACCCTTAGGGTCTCCAAAATTTTTTCAAGGCAACCCTAAGCCAAAATAATTACCAAGTAGTCCCCCTGCCTTGCTTACCATTGGCCCTGGCCGAGCCACCCCAGGGAGCCTAGGCCCACAGTTTTGGAACCACTGCTCTAAGTAAATGTTTAAAACAAAGGCATTGTCTATCTTAAGCTTGCAAAGCCTCTGAAAATGTATTAAGCTTTTTTTTTTTTTTATGTCACAATTCAACAAGTAGGCCTTCAAACGTCAACATACCTTTTAGTAACTATATAGCACATTGCACTACAAATGCAGCAAATGAATATCGGCACAACACCCAAATAAAAGACAAGGCAGGATCCCGGTACACAAGCGTATTGTTGTTGTTTTTTTAATGAAATCCACATAAAAGGTCAGTGATGAAAAATAAATAAAGATTTCATATGTGTTCACATCCCTTTAAATATTAATTGTGGTTACAAAATGTTGCTGCTCTGGGGGAATTTTAGATATCAGTCTAGAGAATCTCCGTGACAAATAAAATCTGTGTACAAACCCAAACGTTACAGTGCAGGATCTAGTGAGAAATTAACGTGGGAGAATTTATTCTGAACTAAAAACATGTCACATTCAATAAATCACGTCTAAATTTTGTTTTTTTATAAAATTTCGATGGGGGGAAAAAATTAAAATAAATAGACACAATATTAAAGACTTTTCAAATCAAATACGTGGCAGCACGAGAGAGCGCTTCTTCTTTCAAAAATACACAAATCAATGTAACATTTAATAGTCAAGGTTAAGAGCTCACATATTACATACACCCTTAAAACAAAGATACCCAGGATTTCATCCCTTGCCCCTCAGATAAACAGAAGTTTACTCAGCGAGGGAGAGGTGGGTACTTGAGAAAGATTATGCAGGACAAATTCTCAGGTCCGAACTGGGCATGAAGAGGTTGTTTTGGGGTGTACAGCAGAAAATATGGGGGCTTAGAAAAAAAAAAAAAGTTATGACATCAAGCTATATACATTATATACAGACAAATTAGAGCAGGAACATTTTGTAGCATGATCGGACAGACTGTCAGTGGACTGGAGATTGTTCTTTGGACGCTTGTTATGCGACGTTACCCTTTTTACGTGAATTTCTGCTGCACAATCCATCCTTCTTTTATTTTGTGGACTGCACTTTGGCACTTTTGGTGTCGATCATGAAAATTCAGCATTAAATTGCCACTTCACACCTGCCCATCATCACAACCGCACATGATTACAACGTCTAACTGTAGAATTAGGCATCTCTCAATCTTGCTGTGCCACCAATAGCCATCTTTTCATAAGCTGCGTAGTTACAGCTAATCCACGATGGACTGGAAAACAATAACCACCCTGTTTGTTTCATATCCGCCTTACACAGAGACAGTCGTTGTACAGATTTTCCATTGTGTCGGCGGGGGAATGGTGCCGAAATCCGCTCCACTGGTGAAATTGTACCGAATACTGTTGACTTGTATTATTTTAAAACTCCATGTAGTGATCATTACAATGAAAAAATAACTCTAAGCTAGCAGGGCTTATAGAGCGTATAATGTACAGACACAGTATGCGGGAAGTGTTTTTGGCTGCGAGAGAAGGAACAACAGGGGTGGTAGTTCCTTTGGGCTGTTTTGGGGGGGGGGGGGGGGGAAGGAGAGGAGGGGGGGGGGAAATAACAGTTGGCAATTCCTTTTGGATCATCGCTGCTTCAACAAAGCTTTGTACATGGCAAATCCCAGGACGGCAAAGACTGTTGCACCAAAACTTGCTCGCAGCCAGAATGTGGAGCCTTTAAGTTCCGCCTGTGACATGTGCCTGGGAGCATGAAGAGAAAGACATACATTGTTCTGTTAAATGTGACTAAAAATGGAGGATTTGTCATATAAGCTAAATGAGCAAAAGTACGAATGTCAATCTCATGCACAGCGGCTAATGGGAGCAATAGGGAACTACCAGACTACCCCTGTGTGACGTCTGCCATGGAAAATGAGGTTATTAAACAAAGTTTCGTTTCCTGTATTACATTAATAAATCAATTCAATGTTAAAAGAAAATCATTTTTATAAAACTTAATGCCTTTACACACCGTTTTACTAAGAACTTAAAACTCTCCATCAATATATAGCATCTCTGAAGGGAGACACCAGTCATATATCCACATGATTAGTTTAATATGAAGACCAAAGAGCCAGGACACAACAAGATAGTGGCCATGTGTTTAAATACCTATTATAACACATACAGGGTAGAGTCAACCACAAAGGTCCTAAAATTACAATCTGCAACCTTATATTATGGTTTGTGATAAGGCTCATTCCATACAAAACAGGACAAGAACAGAGAAATTCGAAACGATAAATTATTATAGTGTAATACCATGGATAAACCTTTTCAAAGCTTGCTATTAGAAAGTATCGCGTTACTTGCAAGTCACATGACACCTGGCAGCCATCTTTGCTTTCAGCCTAGTACTGTGATTAATGTGATAAGAAGCGTTGAAGAGAATATGTGTGAAAAGAACTGGTAAAGATACTTATTTACTAGGTTAGATGTAGTAACGTCAATCATCTAGCGTAGTATTACTCAAAAGATTTAACATACAAGCTGTTTTGTCAGTTACAATTCTGACAACAAACGTTTGTTTAATCTGAGCTCTTTCAAAATGATAAGAACTTCAGCGCTGTTACATTGTCAAAGTTCTGTACGATTATTAGTATAGGAATTATTTGTATCTGCTGCAACAAATCTGTTTTCCCTATGTCCGTTACAAGACTTTCAAGCATATTCACCTATCAATGAGTCTGATATCTAACATATAACCCCTACTGATCTTAGAATTTAACAGTTCTTGATAAGGGCTGCAAGCTTGAATTTTCATCCTGTTCCATCGCGGGCATATTATTAGATCCCCCAAAATTAAAAGCATGATTTAAAGGACAGTAAACCAATCCAGCATGCATGATTCCACACCAGGGCGAAGAGCCTGAACATTTATTGCTAAATTATAAGGCCACACTAGAGATCATGGAAACATAATTTTTACAAGACAGCAGCCAAATAAATGGCATTCCTTCAGCGGACGCTGAATCCTGGTCATTTCTATGTGTCACGATTCCCCAGCGGGCCAGCGATTCTCAGTCTGACACCTTAACTCCCCGTTTATGTGGAGCTATATTCAGGTTTTATAGCAGGAAAGTGTAAACAGGACAAAATATACATGGCTATAAAATGAAGTCAGGTTTGTTTTGCGATTATAGAAAGTGGACAAAGTTTGTGCCAAGATGATCTTCAGTGATTGTTATACACAAATAAACGCACTGTACAAAGGACACAAATTGATTTGTCCTGATAAGCCAACAGAAACTTTAGCACATGCAGACATTTTCCAGGAGGTCCACCGCTATTGTGCTAGCTAGAGGAAGGAATTCATCAGCCTTGGCAATTAGTATTCAGCATGCTCACTCTAGTTGCCAGGATTGAAAAAAGATATAGAATCGGAAGCTGCCAGGATCCGATGTGGGAAATACTGTATATAAGTTGGTAAAATAGGTAAAGATAAAACAAGCTACAAAACATTTTCAAATATTGAAAATGTTAAATTAACATAAAAAAAATAAGTGGGAATCATCCCATTTAATGCCTAGCATAAAATCCACGTATAACACGCCATTGACAGTCCACTGAACAGTAGCATACGTTGTTTAGTAAGCGACTAGAGCAGGGTTAATATGCCATTTGGACAAATCCCTTAAAAAGGGCACACATGGGAGATACCTGGCAGTGTCTAGAGCTGGTTCAGCAGATTCTTCCATAAAGATGGAATATTCCACGTGGGAGACGGGGTGAACTTGGTGTCCCAGGCTGCTCTCTGCGTCTGTAATCAGCAACTCCCCCAATACATCTATCCAGGCTATCAACCTTATACACATGCACACAGTTCATGGAATGACACAGCGACACCCCCAACAATAAACAACACGCTGGAAAGAGGCCTATTGTAACACTTCATTGGAAACTCTCACAGTGGAACTCTTGGGTAGAGATTTTAGAACTAGTTGAAGAAACCTTCCGGAGCCCGCTAGACAACCTTTCCAGGATACTGAATAAGAACTTTCAATAAAGTGTTTACCTCCGGCTTTCTATAAGGCTTGGAGATTCTGGGACAGAATTTTTCATGTTAATTTGAATGTATAAAATGTCCAATGTGTGAGCTCTTTCTAGGATACAGCATGTTGGTTATTTAAAAACTGGAATAGAAAATGTTGATGAGGCACAAGTCCTCGGTTATAGAAAAGCAATAGGAAAAGGAGGATATGGACTGAACTTCTATACACCTCTCTCACTGGGGTCACTACTGCCCCTTATATTCCTCAGATGAAGCCATTACCATCCATCTCCCTCAAAGCGAAAAATCATTTCTGAACTCCTGAGGACATTTTAGTTGGAATAATGTTCAGCATTCTATAAAGCATACCCAGATGTGTCCAGAGCGGACTCCCATTTACTGTACTAACACAGACCTCAGCTGATGTCTGTTACTCTGGAGGCCTCAGATCCTGCACTAGAAGCTCCAAACCTTGTACAACACGTCTCAAAAGTATCATGGTCTCCAAACAATGGGTAACAACACACTTCTGTGATCCAAACCACTTGCAAAACGCCAGCCCACGACATGCTCATACTGGAAGGGGGAGAACAGACAGGGAAGTATCAGTTTATCGGACAGGCCTTTGCTAGCTGTGCAAATCACAGGAACTGTGTTTCACACAAAGCACAAAACAGCTGATACAATTTAAGCTGCAGTACTTGTTACAGCCACAGCAGTCAGAGTATTGAGAGATGCTGTGTAAAGAAATATTTCCTGGTGGCCTGTATAACCTTGCATTCTGCAGAAAGCTGATACTTCTCCTTCATATGGATCACTGGTGTCAGGTTAGGTCATTAGGGTGAAATGTGGTTTTGGTATACATGCTAAAACCAACCAGCCTAGTGCAATCTCCTGGCTGAGGAGTCATCCCAAGAGAACACAGGAGTACAGAACCAATGCCATACACACAGATGGATCCTGGGATAAACAGCTTCAGTGACGATTCTACTTACTAATCATGTGCATTGCCCTCATATACAGGTAATAACAAATATTGGGCAGAGAGAGTAACACTTGTCTAGAGTGTACTGCCATATCTCTCTGCTGGTGGCAGCCATGTTTAGGATGGACTGTGCTCCTCAGAGCAGAACACACATCTATATTCCTAGGGAGCCATAAGAACAGATCTTCTTTCAAGCAGATTATAGGGGGCAAAAAGTATCATATATAATTAACATTCCCTACTGCCTCTTATACGATCGTGCTTCAATCACCATTTTTCTTTCCATTAATTCCTAGGTAACTGGCTTTTTCAGGAGTAATATACGATGCAGCTCATTCCCACTGTACCAAAATAACTCAATTTCTTTTTCTGGCCAGCTAATGACAGAGCACATAACCATTACTGATCGTCAAAAGTAGTCCATTCTGTCACTGCCTGGAAACTATGTACATAGAGTGGGGGCCTCCTTGGACTGTTAATTAAAATTGTAACCAGTGGGGTTTTTGGTGGCCAGTGAACCAATTTAAAAAAAAAAAAGGAAAAGGAAGATAGCAAAACAGGTTTCTGATGATTGAGATTAGAAAATCTACAGGGCAGATAACTCAAATTTCCTTAGGTTAATAACAATTGGTTACATGACGCACTTTTTCTGTAACCTGCAAATCGCTGTGTATACTGGTGGCACTATATAAACTAAAAGGTGCACCATGAACCTTTGAGCACAATTATAAGTGAACCCAGGGTAGGTTGGTGCCATTAGTCACCAGCAGGTGGCGCCATTGGATAAAGGGTCTGTGAATTTAGCCTCAGAGGTAACTCTAATAGTTAAAGTGAATGCTGTGATCGCTATATTGTGGTCAGCATAAAACAAAAAGAAATCAGAAATAAATAATATGGAGGGAAGACAGACACTATGAGTTGTGGTAACTCAAGCTGTTGGTGTGGTGTGGTTACATGTTAATTGGTGAGAATTGCACTGGTAAAGGTTTAGTAATTAGTATCCTATTGATTGTAACATGTGCGTCAGACGTAACTAGCACAGCCAAGTTCTCAGAGTGTGCATGAGGCTTTCATTATACAAGTCACTGATGTACTTGTCAGTTACATTCAGAGCGGAGAGTTAGTCTTCTGGACAGACAATGCACAGATGCGCCCCCTCCTGGAGAAGTGGAGATTGCCTCTACCTCAGTGGCACATTGTGCAGTGTAAGCACATTACACACAGCACTACATGCCCCACAATGGGTCAAACTCCAAAACACGCATAACAAAAAGGAGGGCGGGGGTTGGGGAAGGGGGGGGGTTAGGTCGGAACACTACGATTTCACTAATTTTTATTTTTTTGCTAGAATTTTTAAATATTTTATTCTCAATTTAAGACACTGGGACAGTGTGTTTTGTCATCAGGCAAAGACTGGAACGTCTGACATCGTTGGTGATCTAGCATTACTTGCATCTGCCAATGTACATGGGGTTTATGTAATCTATATTCTAGGTCCAGCGTTATATGGCTGTGATGACCGGGAATAACCCCCAGTGTGGAATTACAGAATGAGAGTTTGCCTGGAGTCACATAATTAGAATACTGGCAACCAATCAACAACTGTCACAGAACTATAAATCTTGAAATATTTTCTAAAAACTTGCCAATAGCTGCCCGACTAATCATGGCTGACCTAGATTGGCTCCAAAGACCATGTGACACACTGCGGGGGTCCGGGACCGACTGCTAATATTTTGGAGAAACAGTTATGGGGATTAGTATTGAGTGTTAATTACCATTATTTTGGTCAGTATACTGAGCGGTGAATTCACCATCAACACAGCTTTTTAATGTGAAGGGTCCTGGTATGTTATATGGCCATGGTGTCTCAACTATTGAAGAGGGTTAAATAAATGAAAGTATAAAATTAATTGTTCCTTTAATGCATTCATCCCGTGTGTGTCTGCAAAGCTCAGTTACATCTCAGCCAATTTAATATTAATCCCTATATTTGTAATCCCACACAGTTGAAAGAGGTCAACCAGGAACAGGAGCAATCTTGACTTTCTGATTGGGGGTGGGGGGTGCAGTTGTACTACGGTTCTGTTAAACGCTGGAGTGGTCCTTAACCCGCTACTCACTATGCTGACAACACACTAAAAACGGAGGACTAGTTAACTGTTAACGGGGAGACATGGTGCAACAATAAGAGTGTAATGGTCTTCCAGAGAAACTGAAATGAACACCTGGAGGAAATAAGAAAAGAAACAAACAATGCTAAAAACACACTACACAGGTTTCTGGGGTTGATAGATACTTGGAAAAAAAACCAAAAAAAAAACCCAATAAATATCTTATCTCATACTCTATGGAGCCCATTTACGTAACTTTGTGGTCAAACTGCACAAATAAATCAATAATTCCACCCGAAACCATAAGACATGCACAGAACTCTAAGAAGAACTTCAGGAGCTGGGAATGTTTTCAATCAATCATTGAGCTCTGACAGAAGCAAGCATTGTATAGCCACCACAGCTTCTATTCAGCAGTCTTATTACAGGAGAACCAAGGTGGAGAAAACAATCATCCTGCCACCTCTGGCAGACAGAGGCATGGCCGGGACCTGTCTGCAAAACAGAGGGTTGTCTGGTCACCAACCAGCTGGTCTGTTAAATGGGTAGAGGTGGGGTGTTACATGATCATTTTAGGTTAGGTTGAAGTTGCTATTTAATGCTCTCATCGTTTCATGACTATTACTGTACTAGTGGGTGGTTGTGCACTGGACGAGGTGTATCCTGGATTCTCTTACACAACTTCCAGACAGCCAACAAACACACACTTCGGTGTATTAAGGAACAACGTGCCAGCGGATCACACAATCTACAAACAGAGGCAGTAATATTAATGTACACCGGGGAGCCAGATAATAACATTTAACTACACAATACAGTCTACGCATAATATATTAGTAAGTTAACGCACTCTGTACTGGCAGCTAATATCCAGCCACACAGGCAGAATATATATATTAGTAGATCAATACACTTTGGGTTGACACATAATATCATCTAACTACAAACGCAGTTTATACAACTGTATATAAACATTTGAGCACGCCTGACTCACCAAACACCCGCAGGGTCAAGTTAAAAATTACATATTTGTGCACAGTTTAATGCACAATTACCACTTCTTAATTTAAGGCAGGTGCAGACAATTCCAACGTTGCATAAATGCTCCGACCCTTCCAACCTCCCAGGGTGTTACGTTTGCTCTCAACACTCAATGAAAGTTTTCCAAGCAGATGACAAAGCAGGGGAACGTTATAAAATGTATTTTATAAAAACACTTCCAGCTTGGGATTTTCCCTGCCACAAACAGAATTAAGAAATAGAAGTTATAGGAAATGGTTATGCTTCAGGATCGTGTGTCAGCCAGTGGATCAGGAAATATTGTCCAGGTGGAAGAAAAGAAAAGATTCGGCTATCTATCAACAAATGCTAATATCCCAGACTCAGCGAAGACACGTAACCAGGAAAAAAAAATATAGGGGTTGGATTCTGAGCAAAACATAAAAACTCAAAATAAAGCACAAAATATTTCAGGGACAAATTATTAACGGGTTTCAGAATGGACCTTACAGTCCCCAGACTTGTTGAAAATCTGTGGGTAGATTTAAAAAATGCAAATATTACAGTCCTGGAAGAGTTCTGCAAGCAAAGTGGGAAACTATTCCTAAAGCAACAACAGGAAGACCTCTAGCTGGCTACAAGATACATTCGGAAGCTGTGATTTCCGCCAAAGGAGATGTTACCAAGTACTGACTGACAGGGCTCCTGAACATGCAAATTCACCAACTTATTTACTTTCAATCTGTGACATTAAGCAAATAACCGGTGTCCTGTTTATGTCTGCACCCTAGAAATTGTGTTCACTGCTCTTCACTGCTAGTGAAACATGCAACTTTAACAGGGACGCCCAAATGTTTGCATACAATATATTAGTAGGTTATTGCACTCCGGCCTGGCGGATAATAAAATCAAAAGACCTGTTGACAACGGACGTGAAGAGTTTGTTCTTTACAGCCTGGAGGAGGTCAGAGTGCAGGAGGTTTTGACACAGGCAGAATGTACACCTATTGCAGGTACAGAGGCAGCGTAGTCGGGCGTGACTGCGGAGACACACAGAAGATACATGTTCAGAATGTGCTGATTGTACACAGCTTTCTACATGTATGTAATAGTGCATGTGTGTCCCGGCTACATCCAATGATTATTGTACTGTAAAAGCCACGTACCCAGGGTCTACCTGCACACATTCATTAATATGGAGATGTACTGTACAGTCATTTAACAACACATTTAAAATAATGTATACCTGAATCGGATTACACATACAGACTTATTTTAAAGCCTTTAAAAGGACAACTAAACCTAAACACATAAATCGATAACACAAATTTTTATTTTTTTTTCTTACCTGAAGTTTTCACTGCAGCTTAAAGCAGCAATCCCATAATAAAAACTATGTTTTCTTCCTTTTTTTGAACATAAACCATTGGTGGATTATAAGAAGCAGCTTGGTAATTATCCCTTTTTCTTGATTTGTTTCTTCAGACTGCTATCAAGGATTTGGAATTATGCAGACTTTTCATAGTTTCATATGACTATCATGGCAACCACAGTCACATGGCACATGATGCAGTGTGTGTGGGGAGGGGGGGGTGGGGGTGGGGTGGTTGGAACGCCCCTCTGTGCTCGGTTTCCACTGTTAAATCTCTATCCAGCAAGAGTTACCCAAGAGACTGGCCATCATCCAATATCTGGTTTCTCAGTTTTTAAGAAAATGGCCTATTTCCTCAGCAAAGGGTAGAACAGGAAGCAAACTGCAGATTTACCATCAGATATTTAAGATATATTCTAAAACGTACAGTGCTGGGTTTAGATGCACTTTAAGGAGATAATATCACTATTACCTAAATATCAGGCCTGGTCTAATACACCTTGTGCAATAAAATGATTTAGAAATCACTTCTGTTTCCAGATTCTCAATTTTCCTTCATAAAAACCACTTGGACCCCAGGTGATTGACAATGGACAACAGGTTATAAATGTAATTGTCCGAGTAGAACCTTAAGCATTACGGCTCCAGTTATTTCCAGCTAAACCCATCAGATGATATTGTTGTACAATACACAGACAGTGCCCGAGACTGTATAGACCTACCACCAGGAAACCCTGCAAAATTATGTCACTAAAAGGCTCGTGCTATATGTTTCGGTAGGCAAATAAAAGAGTGGAAGCTTCTTCTGCGAAACATCCGATGAGGTTATAGACAGGAACACCATTCTAACCCCCAAAAAAACCTCCAGATCTTATACATTTTACATATATATTATTGAAGTTGTATTTCAGGTTTAGTGGTCCTTTAACCAACCCTGTACATGGATGCAGTGCCTGTATGTGTGTGTAAGATGTACGTGACATTTCCTGCATTAAAAACATGAGTAAACTGCACGTTATACATGTGACAATATCAAATAACTCCACTATAGCTTCGTGTGGGAGGACCAGACATGGGAGAAATTCATGCGTGTGACAGCCGGGAGAGGACAGGCGGAAAGGTATTATAAAGGGCCATGCAACAAACCATCTGCAATTGCCTTATAAACCCATACCGGCCTATCACGGCCATAGCATCAGCCCCTGTGTTAGGTTACATCTTCATCACTCCTCTTCCATATAGCAGAATAGAAACTAGAGAGTTTGTGAATACAACACAATACAGACAGAACATCAGGTTACAATACAAGCAGGAATAAAAGAGGACTTGTGATAAATGGGTATATTGCATAGTAAAAGTCTCCATGGTTACTGGCTTGGTTTCGCTCACAGTGTTGTGTATATAAAGTGTAACACTAGGACGATCCTTTCCTCGGACTGTCTATTAATCAAAAAGATATGAAAACTAACTGCTGTATCTTACATAACTGCTAACAGGGCAGCTGTTCTTCTTCTCTATATTATATAAAAACACCGTTCCCATCAGAAGGAACAGAATTAATTCAGGCATTTTTTGTTGTTGTTGCTCTTCATGTATAAAAGGAGTTTTACATTAATTCCTGCAATTCTAAACCCTGCAGACAACAGAATTCCATGGTAAATAATCAGATTGTAAAGTTTTCTCTACAACGCAGGGAGATACAAAAATAAAAAAGGCAGTGAATGTGAATCAAACTACAGCAGGATTCCAGCCATGGGGGGAAAGCAGACATTAAATTGCTACAAGTCACTTTTAACAAGATAGAACATTAGGTGCTAGCAAGGTTACATTTCTGATGTGAAAGGAGACGAGACACTTTATAATTTGTTTCAAGATCTAAAAAACATTCAATGGAATTGAAATTCGAACATTCTTGTAAAGCAATGCTGGGTTATAAACCCTGCACGACCCCATGAAAAATCACCCATGGACATAAACAGACTAAGTAATGGAGAACAGGGATGTCACATGACAGGCCAAGGATCATGGTCAATCATTTAGGAAGTTTTATGCGTCAAACATCTCCTTTTCTCTGACATCTCATGTCTTCTATGTTCCCTTTTCCGGTACAATGTAAGCTCTTTTGGGCAGCGACTTTTCATTTCATGTTATTGCATGGTCCTTAATTTGTACTGTAACATCTCAATATTCTACAGTTCTGCAGAATATGTTGGCAATAATAACTTAATTATCAACCTCCAGTAAGCTTGAATCTGTGGGCAGCTGTAAATAAGGTGAAATAATTTACAGAGAGCTCTTTGAAATAAAGGTCATCTTTCTATATCCCCTCCCTGCAGTTATATTTTCTTACCGGATTCTCTGTCCCAATGTAAGCCTGTCAGATCACCAAAGTAATCCACCTAGCAATTGTTTGCTGTAATGTAGGCCAACCGCTCTTGTATGCATCAAGAGATTATCGGTTTTCCTAAACTCAAGAGTCCTGTTAACATAAATCTTTACAGTTCTAACATCCAAAGAGTGAAGTGATTCCTCTTCCTCTGAAGGCTAGGAAGATGCCATGATTACAATGTCCTGATTTAAGGGAACCCTAAAAAGTACCTTAGACTGAAAGGATTGCTTTGTCCTAAGGACATCTTTATCATTGTGAAAAAGTCCTCCCTGCAAGAAAGTCTGCACTTTTGGAAAAGTAGCATGCTCTTCTGAAAACAGAAAGAACAGAGATGAGAGATCTGGGGGTAAATGTACCAAGTTGAGAGTTTTCCGGTGGGTTTGAATAGTGGAGATGTTGCCTATAGCAACCAATCAGATTCTAGCTGTAATTTTGTAGACTGTACTAAATAAATAATAACTAGAATCTGATTGGTTTTTCAAACCCACTGGAAAACTCTCAGCTTGATACATTTACCTCCTGGACTTTTTAAAGAACAGAGTCTCAATCCACAATTCAACTTGTCCAGGAAATCAGCCTCCCAGTTCCCCATCCTTGGAATGACCATCACTGACAATGCTGGAGTTCCACCCAATGCAATAACTTGTAGGTTTTGTCCTTTGCAAGAGACCACTGTGTTCCTCAGACTGAATCTTTATGGGCGTACCCCGCAGCAGAAGATGTCCTCTGACTAGAACGTTTATTACCCCTTTTAGTTCTAGCTAAAAGGGGTAATAAACCGGAAGACCGACTTCTGCTGGAGACCAAAGATCCTGACACATACATTACAGAGTGACATCTTCAAGCCCCGAAAGTTGGCACCTGTAGTCACGACTGTCCAATCCAAAATGGCACATGGATGGGCCTTGTTGAGGTTGTCTACTCTGAGCCACCAAAGGAAGGAGTGGCTCATCTTTGGAGAAAGCTTGATGAATTCGCTGGTCAAGTGATAGAGAACTTTTCTGTTCTGAAACAAAACAAGCTTGATCTGGAACGCGCTTGAATGGAACTGTGTACATTTCACGGCCTCAATGGTCGGACCCATCCTCCTTAGGATTTTCATGCCTAAATTAACAGGGATCCGTTCTATAGAGTCACTATTATTTATCAGTCTGCATAATTAGTATATCTTGTCTTGATGCAAGAATAGCCTCTGCTTTCAGGAAAGACTGCCAAGGAGGATATGGTTGGCTGTTTCAGCACATCTCCACAACCCCCAGCACTAAATATTGCCATCTTCCAGAGGATGGATTCTTATTGACCAGAGTGCCTAGTGAGAGGCTGCTGTACAAAGCAGCCCCTCACGTGACCCATCTCCCTAAAACGCGACTGTGGATTCTCTTGTCCAAGTCAGGAGAGGGCAGTTAATATGCCTGAAGCCGCGACTCTGGCGTGTGGTCCGGCACCCGATGGTGCAGTTGCAGTGTGGGTCACCCGGTTGATCGGATTGAGAGCTGGGGAATCTGGAGTCTGGGGAATCTGAAGTTAACACCATTCCTGAACAGTTTAGTGCAGTGCGGCAGGGCGCATTATTCTGCTGAAAGAGGCCACTGCCATCAGGGAATACCGTTGCCATGAAGGGTGTACTTGGTCTGCAACAATATTTAGGTAGATGATACCTGTCAAAGTAACAACCACATATATACCAGGACCCAAGGTTTCCCAGGAGAACGCTGCCCACACCATCAGACTATCTCTACTGGCTTGCCTTCTTCCAATATGGCACCTGGATGCACTCTTTTCCAGTTAAGCAACGCACACATGGCCATCCACATGATGTAAAAGAAAACATGATTCAGACCAGGTCACTTTCTTCCATTGCTCCATGGTCCCGTTCTGGCACTCCAATGCCAACTGTAGGCCCTTTTGGCGGTGGATAGGTGTCAGCCCGGGTATTGTGACCAGTCTGCAGCCCCATGAGCAGCAAGCTGTGATGCACTGTGTGTTCCGACACCTTTCTATCATAACCAGCATTAACTTTTTGAGCAATTTGTGCTACAGTAGCTCTTCTGTGAGATTAGACCAGACGGGCCGCCAGCCTTCACTCTACACATGCATCAATTAGCCGTGGGCGCCCATGACTGTAGCTGATTCTCCTTCCTTGGACCACTTTTGTTAGGTATTAACCACTCCATACAAGGAACACCCCAAAACACCTGCCATTTTGGAGGTGCTCTGACCCAGTCATCTAGCCATCACAATTTGGTCCTTGTCAAAGTCGCTCAGATCCTTACACTTGCCCTTTTTTCCTGCTTCCAATACCTCAAATTCAAGAACGGACTTTTCACTTGCTGCCTAATATATCCCACCCCTTGACAGGAGACATTGTAATGAGATAATCAATGTTATTCACTTCACTTGTTAGTGGCTTTGATCTTGTGGCTGATCGGTGACAGACGACTGTCCGTCTCTCAAACAGGAATGTATGCGAGAAGGTACAAAAGAGGGCAACAAGGAGGCGGCGGCACATGCTGTGATCACGTGACAGTCAGGGAGAGGTACATGCATTGGTTATATAACGCATAAAGGAGGAGATACAAAGTACTCACGGATACATGGACATTGTGGTCATCTTGATGAAGATGTCCCTGCTGGGGTTGTCAGCAGTGTTACACGTGAAGGCTTGGGGCGGAGGCATCTTGTGCTTTTTACAGAAGTCCGCAGGAGAGATACAGCTCTCCTGCTTCACCTCACCGAGGTCAGACTTAGCTGCAACTACGAGGCAGGGGGTACGGCTGTCCATGAAGTGTTGCTGTGGGGGAAGGAGAGTTATGATCGATCAGAACACACGCCCAATGTATGGTGAGCTAAAGCAGCACATGACTATGAGTAGAGTTTACATAGGACTTATCTTGCCGGAAGCTCCTGCCACCTTCGGTGGTCCAGCACTATGGAGTCCTCCATCTACGCCTAACACCCTCTGTAACAGGATCAGATTTGAATGGAATAGAACAAAACTAGTTTATCCCTACATGGTTCAAACCTGATCACTGTAGGCTTGTGAAACAGCAGCGGGAGGTTGGCCGTAGACCGGGGACTCCGCATGGCCAGCACACCTAAAAATGTCAGGAGCTACAGGACAGCTAAATGCTATATACACTCTACTAGAGCATGTACAGTAAACATTTACAGATAGGATTGGGATTGTATTGATCTTAAATATATGGGAGTGAGCTAGCTGCAGATCTGTACAAACCTTAAACATTCTGGCGCAGTATTCAAAGGACTTTGGGTTAGTAATATCATAGACCAGGCAAACCACATCACAAGCGGTGTCAGCAGGAGACAAGGTTTCGCACTCGGTAACGTGGTGCAGCTGAAAGACAAGTCCATTATTCGGAGTGAGAAGTAGACAACAGGGAGGGACTTAAACATCACAGAGGATAAAGAGGTGTCAAGCACTGCACAGAGATCAGCGATTACACAGACACGTTACCACACTATATATCATTATATGGTACAGAAGAGGATAGCGATAGCATATAGAAACCAGCCAGATACAGATCTATCATCCCAATGAACAAGTAACTAATCCATACGCCATTAATAAAGGATGAATGCTGGTTGCAGACTAATCTTCAGTATGTTTTGTTCCCCACAAAGACAAGAAGTCTGCCCAGCCAATAGACATCCTGAAAACTATTGAACCCCTGAACTAGACTGAGAATACAGCTAATATCTGTCTGAATGACAACGATTTAAACGTCAGAGAGGGGGAAGACGTGGAATAATGTCTCAGTGTTCTCAGGAACATACCAGCAGATACTTCTCCTGTCCATAGACATACACAGTGTTTACTGCATAGTAAGACCTGTGCTCCTCCCGGATCCTCTTCTGTCTCTGTACAAGAAGAATAAAGTCACATTTCCACCATATCATCTTTATATATTCACTTTCGCACACAGGTATTGGCTGTAGATGAGGAATCCCTGATGTAGGGGAAAGACAGCATGAACCAGAGAACTCTCATATCATCATGCATGAGACAGCGTGGCAAAGGGATCAATATAAAGATATGGAGGGGGCTTAGTATATACATAGGCGTGATAATATAATTATTTACCAATAAGTTCCTTCCTAAATGAGCCTGAAGAATTCCAGTCTTCCCACATTCCTTGGAGCCGATGACGTTACACCTGAACACACTCCTCTGTGTCTGTCTCTTGTGAAGGTCTATTTTCTTATCTCTTGTCACTGAAACGTCACCGAAAAAAAAACTTTATGTCAGACCTCATTGCACCAGAAAAAAAGCATGGCTTCTTCACTTGTGTATTTGTGTTGGATGATGTCTACTGCTATCGAGATATTCCTGGACCACATGAACTAGAATACTGCACGGATACACTCACCAAGTTGGCTCATGTTCGTAAGGTGGATAACCATCCATGGACCCTAGAATACTATTCCTCTAATGCACTAGTGAAGACTCTGCTAGGCCCATGTCTTTAGTGTGGACAAACAAGGTCCACAGAATATTCCTCTAACTACACTAAAGCCTCCAGATACACATTCCTCTTCCGGACCCAGCCCTTAAAAGGTTTCCAATCATGCAGAAGGTCCAGGACAAATAGACTGATATTGTATTCCTAGACACACTTGACAGGTACCAGCTTCCAGGTATGTTCCTAAAACCCCTCCCTCTGTCAGAGAATTCAGAATATATATCCTTTCGGGACCCTCAACCGTTGAACGGAAACCATTTTCTGGCTGTGCTCTACACTGGGATAACATTTATTCCTGTTTAAATCAGAAGACCTGTGCCCTGGAGACCTCAGTAAGTGTCCTGGACAATTTTTTCCTCTGGATCAGGACACCTCAACCACTTACAAAATTAAGTAAATGGATCCTAGACTACCACTGATTATATTATATATACAGAAATCCACAATGTATTCTATCTTATCACATACATGCAGGATGGCTTCCAGACTACCTGTGACTGCAGTGGCCTGAGACTCTTGTTCTGTTATTATGGAGTAACCCAAATAACCCAGATATTCCAGACAGCGCTGAACATCTAAGTAAGTTGTCAACCTGGAGTAAGAGAAGAAAAGAGTACACAATGTTCATCTTTGCAGCGTGGAAGTCACAGCAGAAACATCAGGACTAAAGGATGTTACAGTTAAACGCCTCTCTCTGTATAGTCCGTATATGCCACATATGGTATCGGTCTGTATCAATGGCGAAGGCAGAACAGGAACTGAAGCTTGTGATAAGCCACCATCTCCATCTGACAGAGCCAGGCTATTAGTACTGCTTGGAACTTCTAGGACAGGGGAGTACAGCGTTAGACAGGTCAAAAAAAGAGGACCTCATTGACACAAATCTCTGGGACCTAAGTCAGGGACCACTTTCAGGACAATACATGGAAGTCTGTCCTGATGACTCGTTTATCCCTATGAGTAGGAGGAGTCTTTCTCAATTCTTGCTTAGTGCTACCTGAAAACAACTAGTAACAAACTCCATACATGTCAATTACATATAGTGCACAGAGGATAGTTCTCCAATACCAAAGTCTATGTCATAAGACAACACAGTGAGCACAGACATACTCACGTCCACTGGGACAAGAAACCCTGGTATGTGATCCAGCCCTTCTCATTGGTACAGACGGTGTTATTGACGTCAGGACCCCAAGGCATATAAGGGAAGACTTTAAATAAATCTTTCAGCTCCTCTGGAGACAGGGCACAATCTCTATCCTGCCACAGATAAGAAAAGACAAGTTGAATCCTTACTTGTATGTTTACACTAAAGAGAATGGATGTTACAGGAAGAATCCCCTAAAATTCTAAGTTTGAGACAGGATGTAAGTTTTGGGGGAGGTTGACCTCCACACAGAGCATACAGTTAATAGGCACAGACTGTATTACATAGGAGGAGAAGGAGGACCTCTGCTAGGAAGATCTGGCACGCAGACATATCAGTTTACCTGGTCATGCTTGTCAAAGATACTTTGCAAGAACAGGTAAGCGTGGTGATTCAGCTCTGTTGTACAATCCACAGGAACTTTCAGCCTGAAACATAAGACATAATGCCAATTAGATTGATAAATAAAAGAGATTATATTGCACACTCCATTGCCTATGATAAATGTAACTTTATAACGGTATATTGCCACCTCCCATCGTCCCTACTGACTGGCACTGCAGAGTATTGCGGCACCCTTCAAATAAGCATTAATTATGCGATGGCAGTGAGGCACCTCATTCAGGAAATATGCATGTTGTCATTTCGTAAACCTTTGCAGAAAAGCAAAACCCCAAAATTGACTAGTTACTATGGGTTACAGCATCTTTTCCCTAAATAACCTTCATTCCGAGGAAAGAGACTTAAGAGATTTCTGAATGCAATGTAGAAATAAGAGCAGAAATATGTTAACCAAAATCTACTGAAGGACAACTGAAGGGCCGAAAGTTCACACAAGGAGGAGGCGAAGGTCACAAAACACAATATACCACCCAACATTGAAATCAGACTAGAGGTCTTCCTAGCCCCTTCATGGAGACTATTCCATTTGCTCACATCCTAGGTCATATTCTTACGTCCCAACACACCCGTTTCCTAAATTTGAAAAATAAATGGTTTTCCGACCAGGCCCATATAGCTATAACTCAACAAAAACAAAACAAAACTGAATTTGCATTGAAGACCTTTCATCACCATCTACAATCCATGTGGCACGGTGGCTTAGTGCTTAGCACTTCTGCCTCACAGCACTGGGGTCATGAGTTCGATTTCCGACCATGGCATTATTTGTGTGTAGTTTGTATGTTCTCCCTGTGTTTGCGTAGGTTTCCTCCGACTGCTCTGGTTTCCCCCCACACTCCAAAAAAAAACAAAAACGAACATACTGGTAGGTTAATTAGCTGCTATTAAATTGCCCTTAGTCTCTCTCTCGATCTGTGTATGTGTATGTTAAGGATTTAGATTATAAGTTCCAAAGGGGCAGGGACTGATGTGAATGAGTTTTCTGTACAGCGCTGCGGAATTAGTGGCGCTATATAAATAAATAAATAGATGATGATGATGATGATGGATGATGGATGATGATGGATGATGGATGATGATGGATGATTGATGATGATGATGATGGTAATTAGATCCCTCCCGTGACGTTCTTCCAATAGGTTATAACAGCTAACATGATCTTCAGATGGCATTGGCTACTGGGATCAAGCTTCTAATTTCAGAGCTTGATAATTAGGGCAAAATTGCAGCCCCATAGACACCTATGGGGGACTGGATTTGCAATTGAAGAGGCTGAGACATGCATATAGTTGCAGCAGTTTTCTATTAATAAATTGCCTCATTACTATTTCTATGCGTTAATCCCTCAAAAACTGCAGTTTTCATGGATTATAGTTTGATAGTTAGGCCCCTGAAAGAGCTCAGAGACCATACAAATTTGTAAGAAATACAATTTCACATATGGGGCAACCAATCAGGCAAATTACTTGCAAATTTGACCAAAGTAGCCCAAAACAAAAGAAGGGTCCCCTCTAATTAATGGGACAATAACACCACAGATCCTACTATAATTTGTAACACATTTATACAATACAACAAAATTACAATGCAGGATAATAAAAGACAAGACGAATCTACTGTAACAATCAGTAGAGGAGATATTGGTCCTAGATAAGCCCATCATAGATTAAAAAAAGTCATCAATAATATCAAAAACACTAATGGTAAAACACTTTACATGATACAAATGACTCCTTTATTATGAAAAGCTGTCTCATTCTAAAACAAGAAGTATTGCAGGGTTTATATGGAATAAAAAAATAAATAAAAAAAAAAGTTAGAAATACCATTATTAAAAGTTATAATAATGCACGCCAGCTCCATACACAGAGATTACCATGGATGCCCAAATCAGAGAGCCTTCTATCCTTTAGCAACATGCTATACACACCCCTAAAAAAAAAACATAATGATCATCTAGTGAATAATATCCTTATTATAATACTTGCAGGAAGTTATCAAGGAGAATAAAAACTCTGCCACCCACCCAGTCATGGTTCCTCTCTGTTGTGGGAAACTTGGAATTTCAAAATGGGAAAAACAGAATGCACCTATACCCGATCAGCTCATCTGGGATTCATCACATTAAAGGATATTTTAGACACATTCCACAAGCTCCATTAATATATAGCAAAGCTTTGCAGAAGTACAAAAATGTATAAAGAAAAATCTGTAGTAAACAAGCAATACATTATGTATAGACTGTATTCCAAGTTATGAAACAATATGACAGTCTACCCCCTAGATTAGCGGTGGCCAACAAAGGGCCCGCCGAGCCGTCTCTTGGGGACCCCCCCTAGCTGGCTGCTCCAACCTTATTAGAGCGACTTCCACATCACAACCTCTTCTGCACAGAGCAGGGAGGTCACACGGCATACTGGAGAGCCGCTCGTGTGGCCCTACAGCGACTTCATGTTGCCCCTACTGCCTTAAATTCACTTGTACAAAAGTGACTCACATTCTGTTTCAGCCACTTTATGCAAAAAAATCAAACCAAGATATATTTTGATAGCGTCGACTCAGGAATTAAAAAAATGGCCACAACACGTTCAAACAATAGAAGTGCAGGATATCCTAAATGCCTCCAACTTACAGTACAGTTATCCCAGACAAATAACTAACAAGATACAGCAATCCTCTACCAGGCATATATAACCAAAATGTTAACATCCGATAGGCAAGTACAACCTAGGGAGAGGCCAAACATGCATAACATTTGATGCAGGCCTCTTCCACTGCCCATGGGAACGTGTATGTGTCATTTTGGAAAGGGGTCTCGATAAAGTAATACAAATCTGAACATAGGCTTCAACTGTACTCCACTATGCTCTATATCTGGCTGCCAGACACAGTAACCTAACATACCACAATATAAAAAATACTTCTAATGTTAGAGGAGGTTGGCACAAAGCCGTATTACAGCGGTGGATTTACTGCATCAATCAAATGTTGGAATCCACTCAAGCTAAAAACTTTTATATTTAGAATGGACAGATCTTAATAGGGAAATTTTATTGGCAGCTTTTTTCCAATGCTGCGAGAAATTCATACAAGCTCTTCCATCAGGCACAAAACAACAATAAATGTTTTCAATGTACAGTCTGTTATTCCTCTCGCCTATTTTCAAACTAGCCCCCTAATAAAATGTAAACATATAAATAAGATCTGACTCCGCCCCCCAACCCCATTAGAACAAATAAAATTTCAATGGATGGTTTGGCAGCACGGTGGCTCAGTGGTTAGAACTTCTGCCTCACAGCACTGGGGTCATGAGTTTCAATTCCCAACCATGGCCTTATCTGTGTGGAGTTTGTATGTTCTCCCCGTGTTTGCGTGGGTTTCCTCTGGGTGCTCCTGTTTCCTCCCACACTCTAAAAACATACTGGTAGGTTAATTGGCTGCTATCAAAATTGACCCTAGTCTCTGTCTGTATGTTAGGGAATTTAGACTGTAAGCTCCCATGGGGCAGGGACTGATGTGAATAAGTTCTTTGTACAGCGCTGCGGAATCAATGGCGCTATATAAATAAATGGTGATGATGATGATGGTTCCATGGATGGATCGCTTAAGCTCTTGGGTGAGCAACCACTGTTTAATTCTGATTTTTGCCAATGCTATTAAATGCTCTTTTTCTTATAAATCAGGGTCCTATAATAGAACGTTATCATAACATTATAACTATAAGGCATCAACTTACAAAGTCCTACACCGAATTTTATTTATATACTCTGACAAATGTTTACCAATGTTCAATATATTTCTGGATTTGTTGTAAAGAGCTTTAAAAAGCACATTTGTATACAAGCTCTTATAGCAAATGCTTAAGGACAACTAACCTCATGATCGGAAAATGAAACCTAGCAACATGAAGGTACAATGCACCCTGACTTCCCACTGCACCTCTCTATGACATTTTAGAATACAACGGTGATACTAGGCGAGAGGAGGGTAAAAGAGGAGAAGGATGGGTTTACATAGCTGGGACAGCAGGAATATGAGCGGAAAATGCACAGATTTGGACATACCACAACAACTGCACAAAGCTGCAGGGTAGAAGGGATGCCTGGGGGTAAATGTATCAAGTGAAGATTTTTTTCAATGATTTAAATCGCCGCAAATAGTGAGAGATAACCGTTGATTTTAACTGCAAAAATCACCATATGTATTAACCTATGATTTCAACTTTCCAAAATCCAATCTCTGGTTATTTGTGTCGATTTTAAAATACCTCTCTCTCTCTCTGCCCGAGAACGAACAGAAATAAAAGCATGAAGTTTAAGCTATCTGGTCAATGTTAATATAACAGGAGGCACAATGGAAGTTTAAAGAAAGCATGTTTATTGTTGTAGAGGGGCAAAAATTATTATTAATTTTCTTACGGGGGACAAAATATTTTATTAATAATTTAGTGGGCCATATTTAATTAATGATTATATGTAAGGGATTTTTTAAAAAATATTATATTACAGTGTCTTAATATTTCATCCCCAGTGGGGCAATATTTATATTTTTATGATGTGGCAACACTTACTATTTACTGATGGGGACACCGTTAAAAGTACATACTTGTGGCACTACAAGTGTCAGCATGCACATGAGCACTTGTAGTGTCACAAGTATGTCGTTTAAATGGTGTCCCCATCAGGAAATATTAACATCATGAGAAAAAAAAAAATATTGTCTCACTGATGATTAGATAGCAAGCCAATATATTAAAATACATGTTTAAGTGACACCTTGTATATTAATACTTTTATGTGCAATATGTTGATTGTATTTTCCCAGTTGTTTCCTATTTAAATAAAGAATTTAAAATAAATAAAAAAAAAAACTTTTTTAAAATAAACTAAAAAATTAAAAATGACATATTCATTACAGAAATTTGCACCCATCAGGTGTAGACACTGGATTTACTCTTGGTAAAGGACATGTTTTAAAGATAAGTGTATGTCAAAATAAGATGCATCTCAAGGGGAAGGGTGGCTTAAAGTGCATCTAATGCCCCTTACTATACTGTAATGTATTTTCACCTGAATGCCCCTTATCTGCCTCTTGTAGTGCAAGAGGCTGCAGGTGTTAGATACACTCATCTTAAAATAAAGGTGCAATTTGGGCATATGGGCCGTGCAAGACATCTTACAAAATAACAACATTCTGAAGCATGTAAATTAAACAAATGCAAATAGGTAGATGCATATAGATATTGTCAGAGGATGATACTGCAGATGGCTAAGAATAGCCTCAGGCACTTTACTCACCAGCTGCTACAAGTTATTCTGCTACTTTAAGTATTATGTGTTCCCCACAACTCTTTTATTTTACAAATTTGGCCAGGTTCATCTTTACCTTCTGTTCCACTTCATTTCAGTCATAATCCCCTCAATGTACATTAATATGTTGGTGCTTTATAACTTAAAGATAATAATAATAAAACACATACTGTGGACTGATTAAAAAATATTACATAAATGTGAACAACCAATTTATTTGTAAAATAATTTGTTACCCGTAAGCTAATTTATAAACATTTTTGCCCCTCTACAACATAAATCATGCTTTATTGAAACTCCCATTGTGCCTCCTGGTATATTAACATTGCGCTGCAGTGTAACAGTGATGTGTTTGACAATCTCGCCTATAGAAAGCAGCGTGTTGTTGTTTCTGGCGATATTCAATTCAAACTTGGCGAGTTTGCAAAATCGCAACTTCGTACATTTGGCAATTTGTATAGCTAGATTGGCAAAATGTGGGGACTGCAATTTGTAGCGATTTTGAAAGAAACACTTCTCTGGCGATTTTATATCAAAGAGCTGTTTACTAAATCGGAGAGTTTAAATTCGCCCGAGAACAATCACTGGAAATGCAAAATCGCAGCTCGATACATTTACCCCCTAGACTCTGATTAAAGGGATTCTGATAAACCGCTAAAATGGCAATGACTGACATGGCAATTATTACTGCTGCTACATCACATAAGAAACAGAGAGCCCCCCCCCCCCCAAATCATACAACACATGGTCTACATCAAGTACAGGATTGAAACATTTTAAGAAATAAGCAGGAAGGTAAATTACTGCGGAAAAAGATATTCCGGTGTCAGCTCCAAGTCATCGTCATATCCAAACCTCCGCAGCACAGTCCACGTGGTCTCATGTCTTCCCCTCTGGATGAAGAGCGTGTGCAGGAAGAGGAACCCTGTGGTTATAAAACAAAACAGAAATCGTTGATTCATCATTGGCATGTGGTTTATTACAGGGCTACAGATCATTTTCCCTCTAGTGTGTGCAATGTTCTTTATTGTTTTATAGTATCTCCTCACATGGTGCAGTTATTATATTTGATGTACTTAGTAAAACATCACTGTTTATTTTATTCGTTTATAAATATTACCAAGGAATATGTCTTGGTCAGAGACGTGACCTGATTCTCCATTCCAGGTGCTGGCAGCTGAGCGACCGGACGCACAATTATCCACCCGTCACAGAAGAGGAGTATGGAACCTGGCTGCTCTGCATAGACCGGGCATGTGGGAGAGGACTACGGAGTTACTACTGGGGGATCTTAGTACAGTGTTGGAGATTCCTCTAGGTATATATGGGTTATAGTCCCTGCATGACACTATCAAGGGGCACACGGAGGTATTCTCACCTTTCAAGGTCAGCCCATTTCCAGACACTCCGTCGTGGACATTCTTGCGCACAACGTTCTTAACATCCTCCAGCGCTTGTGGGGCCAGCGGGATGTGAAAACATGTCCTCTGAAAAACAGAGTAATAGCAGATTATAACAGCTGACCTGTGAGGCAGGAGACAGCAGATAACCAGCTTTTATAGGTAGAGAACAGCTAAGCAGCTGAGGAGGGGGTGTGTAGCCAACAAGCAGCCGAGGAGGGGGTGTGTAGCCAACAAGCAGCCGATGAGGGGGTGTGTAGCCAACAAGCAGCCGAGGAGGGGGTGTGTAGCCAACAAGCAGCCGAGGAGGGGATGTGGAGCCAACAAGCAGCCGAGGAGGGGATGTGGAGCCAACAAGCAGCCGAGGAGGGGATGTGGAGCCAACAAGCAGCCGAGGAGGGGACGTGGAGCCAACAAGCAGCCGAGGAGGGGACGTGGAGCCAACAAGCAGCCGAGGAGGGGACGTGGAGCCAACAAGCAGCCGAGGAGGGGACGTGGAGCCAACAAGCAGCCGAGGAGGGGACGTGGAGCCAACAAGCAGCCGAGGAGGGGATGTGGAGCCAACAAGCAGCCGAGGAGGGGACGTGGAGCCAACAAGCAGCCGAGGAGGGGACGTGTAGCCAACAAGCAGCCGAGGAGGGGACGTGTAGCCAACAAGCAGCCGAGGAGGGGACGTGTAGCCAACAAGCAGCCGAGGAGGGGACGTGTAGCCAACAAGTAGCCGAGGAGGGGACGTGTAGCCAACAAGCAGCCGAGGAGGGGGCGTGTAGCCAACAAGCAGCCGAGGAGGGGATGTGTAGCCAACAAGCAGCCGAGGAGGGGATGTGTAGCCAACAAGCAGCCGAGGAGGGGGTGTGTAGCCAACAAGCAGCCGAGGAGGGGATGTGTAGCCAACAAGCAGCCGAGGAGGGGATGTGTAGCCAACAAGCAGCCGAGGAGGGGATGTGTAGCCAACAAGCAGCCGAGGAGGGGATGTGTAGCCAACAAGCAGCCGAGGAGGGGATGTGTAGCTAACAAGCAGCGCACTGGGCAAACCTCACAATACCTCCGTAGACAGTAAAACAACGCAGGGCGTTCAATTCCCCATCAGGAGGTTGTCACAAACGCCTTTACCTGGAAGAAGTTGAGCTCTGCATCATTTAATATCCCATCATTGTCCAGGTCAGAAATTTTGAAGATGCGAGTCAGAGATTTCACACAGGCTGGCTTCAGCTGAGAGGGAGAAAAGGACAAAAAAGAGAATGTGATTACCTGCAGCCACTTCACGGGCTCTTCATTAAACAGGACGCATTTTTGTTTTTTTTGTTTTTTAAATCTAATAGACACTAACAATCAGGAGTCTGACAATGCAGCTTCTTCAGAAGTTAGACCGAATACTATTAATTACACAAACACTATCATACATAGAACCAGCCAGTTATAATAATGACCAAACACAGAATATCAGACATCACAAGTCATCTGCATCAGGTTCCAGTTTAAGTTGGCCAACCAATCAGGAGCCTTGTTCTGGCAGCCACCTCCCTTTTCGTATAAGTTCAGAGAACTACGTGGACAGCAGTCTGCTTTGGTTGGAATCCGTGAATCCATCATGTGTTTTCATCAATAACAAGTCTTTTTTTTTTTCTTTTGTAAATTTACAATTTACAAAAATTTGAGAAAAACAAAACAAACAAAACACCTCAAATAGAGGAAACCGTAAATCACAGCAGCGTAAAGAGTTACATACTAATAATTTTATCACCTGGAAAATGCTGTATTCATAACCTCTATATTACCTCCTTCTCTTCGGGGCAGTACAGGGGGCCCGTCGGGTGTAACACCGCCTTCTGGGCGTAATAAAACATCTCTGAGATGTTCTTCAGGTTTTTAGCTGAACACTGGAAGCACAAAATAAAACAGATTAAAATAATTTCAAATCACATCTGAAGGACACCAGCCAGTTCCCCACGTTACACTGGTGCGGAGGTCCCTGTCCTTATGGTGTCATTTTATAGATACACAAACATTCAGCTGTGATAGTTTACTATTTACCAACCCAGGGAGTTCACTTGTGTATTCTGAAAGTTTGCAACCAATAAACCGCTCCATCTCACAGCTCAAAATGTAGTCAAGTTCAATGCAAAAGTTCAAGTTTTGAAAAGTATATTAAAAAAAACAAACAAAAAAAACAAAAACAAAACACCTCTATACACTAAGGCTGCTGAGCTTATACTATTTAGTTATCGACAAAGCCAACGCACCAGACAGTTTGGCTTGAATGTGGGAATAAAAATACCCGATAACACCAGTCAAGTTACTTTAAAGTGGAACCAAACTCACAGACAATATTCTGGCAGTCTGTGCAGAGGGGTGAATCAATAAAACATACGTGTTTTGTACCGGTTTAAATGTCCTACATTTCAGAAGAACAGATGGAAAGATTTACATTATCACAAAGTTTTCTTATCAGCCACTAAAAAGAGCCCAATGCCACTGTTAGCATCATGGCTGCTCCTAGTCAGGAGGAAAGAGACCCACAGCGAAATATTATAATGTCAGGTGGTATCATAAACCCATATATTTGTCTCTCATATGTATGAACTGATGTCTCTCCTGTCAGAGGATAATTGTCTAAGAAGATGGATATAACCTGGGAGCTTTACATGCTATATCTTACTTCTGACAAGCATGGGGTTGAAGGACAAGAAATTGAATGCCGATAACAGAAAAGCAAAACATTACTTCAATGTTAAACCCCTGACCCACAGTGCCAGAATACAGACCATACAACAGGTGAAAATATCAAAGACATCCCTTCAGAACCGAATCACCGGATCAGAAAGGATCCTGGGTATTAATGATCTCTATTACATGTCCCAACTTACCTCCACACAGGTTTCTATCTCAGAATATTGGTTCATTATGGGGAGGATGGTTTCCATACTGCTGTAATCCAACAGATCTGACTTATTCCCCACCAGGATCAGAGGGACCCTAAGAAATAGGAACTGCATTATCAAAGAGAATGGGTTAATGTCATATGAAAAGATGAGACAAAGTTCACCGGGGAGGTCACGACCTCTAGGATTAGACAGGGATGTCTGGATGAGGCTCGAGGCTCTGAATATTATACCTACTTACTACAAACTGATTTGATAAACGTTATAGCTACCTGCTATCTTTATCCGTTCGCTCATTGATCAGAGGAATCCAGTGGTTGGTGACCTGACAGCAATAAAATAAGATTACAATCAACATATGAAAAGAATTTTAACTAAGTGGAAAAATAACCCGACCTCGAGAATCTCTGTTCTCCGGTATTCTACATAAAACTGAAATGTGACAATTCATACAAGCAAATGAGAGCAATGACACCGAGCTTGGGGTAAAGGGGTAAGTAACAGAAGGCAATCTTTCCATACCTTGTCTATTGAATTCTTGTTGTTTACAGCGTACACAATACATATAACATTTGCCTAGAAAGTAAAGAAAGACAAATGTGAATGCCCATTGTGTTTTAAAGTCATGTTTCATATGTACACACTGGCAGGTACATACCACGGCTACTGACAAAACACCCAGTTCTTACCTTGGAGATCTCCTGGTACAATTGCTCATCTGTCTGCTCCGATTCTGCACACAAAAAACCCCAAAAAAGAAGTGAAACAATTAGCAAGCTCCATAGCCCGGAATCCTGACACCTTGCAAGGATATCAAGCTGATTATAATGTTATGAGGTCACCTAGGCACGCTAGGTATGAGGATTACAGACCTTGACATTAAATTTTAGTTTTAACAAAATTCACCAGCTATGCATGCTTGGTTTACTGTAATTATAGAAGTACATGAAGCTAAAGAAAACAAAAAAATGTATCTGTGACATTAGCTTTCCAGTGTTTAGGTATTACCAGAATAATCCACTATATGCGTGGGGACTCGCTCTGGTGTAACATCCCCGGGGATTGTAATCTCCTCAGCCCGAGCAGGAACCTAAAACAAAGAATACATCAGAATATGGTTGGAAGAATTCTGCGCTCTGCAATATGTGAAGAGACCTGTTTACACACAGGTGTATAAATTCTGAGGACGGCGCCACTTCTCACTGCTTACACAGAGAACATCCATTTATTGGGGGATATAGGTGGTGTTTGGTGGTTTTTCCTACATCCAGCACTTGTCTAGATACTGAGAGCACTACTATTCCAATACAGACGAGTTATAGCACTGATCACTCCCACCAAGCTTACACAGGTACATAAGAGGAAAAAAAAAATTAAAGAGGCTCCCACACCCTACAGTAATGCACCTAATAATGAAAAGGTGTGTGCTGTATAGACCTATTACGGAGTTGCCTCTTAATTAGACACTGTGTAATTAAATGAGAGGCAACTCCTCTGACTTAATTACATATTTAATTAGACTGTTCTACAAAAGATCTGATAAAATCACAATGCTTTGACCTTCTGTAACTCGTACAACAAAGACTACGCAGTGTTCTCCCCAGCACCTATTTCCCGGATGCTCCAAACGGCTGTTAATACTTCAAACTCGGGTCTTGGAGCCCAACAGAGTCCTATTGTAATAGAATAAACCATTGTTTCTCCTATTACAACATGCACTATGTGAGCACTACAACCAGCAGTGTGTGTTAGACCACTGACCACCAGTCTGACCAGTCCTAGCAGGTGTGGGCAACAACCTCCAACATTTTTTAATATTCTTGCAAACTATTACAACAGTCCCAACCAGGAAGCTTCTTAATGCAACCCGGCTGGCTAATTTTTCTAGGGAGGACACCGTTATATTCCGTCCGCAATGTAAAACACATAGCATCTTACCTCTTCTGGGAACTCTTCACTGACCAGTGACATGACCAGCGACGTCTTCCCCACCCGAGCTAAAAAACAAAACAATTCTGACAATTAGGGGACCCCAAAAACATATCCTGGACCCCCACTTGGGGTCCTAACCCACAGCTCAAGCTCCTCTGCTATAATGTATCATTAAACATTGATATCATTTCACAAAGGACACAATCATTCACAAATAGTAAATGGATACCCCACCCAAAAAAAAAATACACGTGGTTTAGTAAGGATTTTTTAATGTCTTTCCTTGCCGCACTTTCAAATGTTGCACTTTTAACAATACAAAACATGCATTAATGTATAAGTTTTGCACAAAAAACAAAATCTAAATTAGATCCACTTTTAAATCCAAGGGGAAATCCAAATTAAATGATCTTTTAATCCAAGAGAATCCCAAGCACTGTTACAGAATGAGAGAAGAATTTGTTGACCAGGGATTCCCTTAGCCACTCAGCCAATAACAAGTGGTGTTTCTATGCTAGCCATTATGTGATTGGCTGGCAGTAAGGAAAAAAAATTAACACATAATTATTGAATCTCTACTACAAGTGCCAAGCAGCTACATTCATGTCCATGGCCCATTCAACTTTAACACTGGTGAAATCGCTCGTATTAATCCCTAGTGGCTATTTACATATGTCCTCCGACACAGATCAACGGATTGGGGACATAGAGCATGTGAGGATAACAGGGTAATAGTACCCAAAGTGGGTTAAATAAATCACTTAGGCAAATAGTGGGTGAAAGACTCACCTTTTTTTATATATAAAAACATATAGCACACAATAATAGCAAAAAATGCAACAATACCAGGGGGTTCACCAGACTGCAAACTATGTCTATAACATCTTTGGCTCAGTCACTTTGATGCACAATCCCGGCTGCTGAGCCAGTCTTCACTCCTCTACCCACATGGTAGGGACAGAGTTCGATGTCTTCCCTAATTTGCTAGGTAAGAAAGCTGCAATGTCCACACAGGAATAACCCTGGACCAATCCAACATGAGTAGACTCCTAGTCAGCAATGTCCTGCTGCACGTCTCCCTGTGTCTCAAAACCCCCTCTCTTACCCTGAGGCCGAGTGTAACCCTACCAAGTCCTCAGCTAAGACCCCCCCACCTTTGGAATGTGCTTATTGACAACACTTCCCCTGCTGTCTAAAACAAAGGATAATTAACATGGAATTGCATGTAGACTCTCTCTTATAAAATGGCATTATTTCAATACAATTGCTGCATGACAAGACTCCAATAATAAGGATAATGTTACTGTTATGAGCCCATGCATACATGGCACACATAGATCGAGCAGTAGTAAACACAGGGCCTGATTCATTAAGGATCTTAAATAATGAGGTATTTTATTTCAGTCTCCTGGACAAAACCATGTTACAA
Organism: Mixophyes fleayi; assembly: GCF_038048845.1. NCBI lineage: Eukaryota > Metazoa > Chordata > Amphibia > Anura > Limnodynastidae > Mixophyes > Mixophyes fleayi. Next base: position 202,344,931 of record NC_134407.1, on the reverse strand, counting down.
TGCAAGGGGTGCAAACTAGTTTTCTGTTTTGCACACAAGTTAAATACCGACTGTTTTTTCATGTAGCACACAAATATCAATTTTAAATTTCAGTGTACAAATAAGCTATCAAGTATTTGTGTCCTACATGAAAAAACAGTCAGTATTTAACTTATGTGCAAAACAGAAAACTAGTTTGCACCCCTTGCATTGTAACATGGTTTTGTCCAGGAGACTGAAATAAAATACCTCATTATTTAAGATCCTTAATGAATCAGGCCCACAGTTTGGAAGTTATGGAGAGGAGGGGGATAAGCCTGCTGAACCCCCACCCCTATCTCATCACGCTATGAATGCGTTGAAATGGAACAAAAAGCAATTTTTACATAAAAGCAACAGACACCAATGTGAATCATTCCCACATAAGTTACTTCAGCCCACAGGTTGGCACCACCGACACCCTGAGACTTTACCACCTTCCAGTTATTGGCCCTATCTGGACCAACTGCATTCACGAAGATGTTTACAACTGGGTTTTATTACTGTAGACACAAACATATCAGAAAACAAGTCTGATACCATTGAACGCATTGCACCAAGGAAAACAAAAAGGGCTCTAAATATAAATATAATAAATGTATAATGCATACATTTAGTAACGCAACTCACATTTAAGTTCCAGGGATATCTGCAATTCAATGTCTCTCTACAGAGTACTAGACTGATCACCAGTTTGTTAATGTGAATATCAGCCAATCATGTGGCTGCAACTCAATGCACGCAGACGTGGTGAAGAGGTTGAGTTGTTCAGATCAAACAACAGAATAGGGAACAAATGTGATCTAAGTGACATTAACCATGGAATGATTGTTGGTGGCAGACAGGGTGATTTGAGCATCTCAGAATGACCAGACTGGTAAAAGCTGACGGGAAGGTGACAGTAACTCATATAACCATGTGTTACAGCAGTAGTATGCAGACGAGCATCTCTGAGCGCACAGTGAACCTTGAAGTGGATGGGCTCTTCTACCTTGTTCAATAGTGTAGGGGATAATAGGCATGGAAGTCTATTCACAGGACTTAACTGATAATTCCATTTGGACAACAGCAGGAAAGAAGATTTCCATTTGATTGTAAAAGAGAAAACGACAGATGTTTGCATTTAATTCTATTTTATATGGAATGTGCACATTTATTAATACCAATGCTAGTATCTCTTGTGTGTATGACAATTCATTACATTATTATATTGCGTACAAATAGGGCAAAGAAAACTAACATTTACTACGAACACTGCCAAGCCACAACTCTACGGTATGGTGGGATGCAAGTATACACGTGTTACTCCAGTCATACATCTGGCACGTACTAGTGATGTACAGCTGGATGAGTCCAACTGAATATATGCTCATAAATGTGTTTTCTCATATATGCATCTTTTCCTGCCTAATTTCGACATGAGCCCCAAAATGTACAGTGGCGTATGACAGGTCCCAACGCAGACGTGGGATGCACAGCCGTAACTTAAAATTTTAGCTTCTGGGGCAAGATGGAAAACTTTCGCCCCACAGCCCTAGTTACAGCCCTGATGGGCTGTAATAAGTATATGACGGGTCACCCACAGACATGAGATATAATAAGTATATGACGGGTCACCCACAGACATGAGATATAATAAGTATATGACAGGTCACCCACAGACATGAGAAATAATAAGTATATGACGGGTCCCCCACAGACATGAGATATAATAAGTATTTGACAGGTCACCCACAGACATGAGATATAATAAGTATATGACGGGTCACCCACAGACATGAGATATAATAAGTATATGACAGGTCACCCACAGACATGAGATATAATAAGTATATGACAGGTCCCCCACAGACATGAGATATAATAAGTATATGACGGGTCCCCCACAGACATGAGATATAATAAGTATATGACAGGTCACCCACAGACATGAGATATAATAAGTATATGATAGGTCACCCACAGACATGAGATATAATAAGTATATGACAGGTCACCCACAGACAGGATATATAATAAGTATATGACAGGTCACACAGACATGAGATATAATAAGTATAGGACAGGTCACACAGACATGATATATAATAAGTATATAACAGGTCACACAGACATGATATATAATAAGTATATGACAGGTCACACAGACATGAGGTATAATAAGTATATGACAGGTCACCCACAGACATGAGATATAATAAGTATATGACAGGTCACACAGACATGAGATATAATAAGTATATGACAGGTCACCCACAGACAGGAGATATAATAAGTATATGACAGGTCACCCATAGACATGATATATAAGTATATGACAGGTCACCCACAGACATGAGATATAATAAGTATATGACAGGTCACCCACAGACATGAGATATAATAAGTATATGACAGGTCACACAGACATGAGATATAATAAGTATATGACAGGTCACCCACAGACATGAGATATAATAAGTATATTACAGGTCACCCACAGACATGAGATATAATAAGTATATGACAGGTCACACAGACATGAGATATAATAAGTATATGACAGGTCACACAGACATGAGATATAATAAGTATATGACAGGTCACCCACAGACATGAGATATAATAAGTATATGACAGGTCATCCACAGACATGAGCTATAATAAGTATATGACAGGTCACCCACAGACATGAGATATAATAAGTATATGACAGGTCACCCACAGACAGGAAATATAATAAGTATATGACAGGTCACACAGACATGAGATATAATAAGTATATGACGGGTCACCCACAGACATGAGATATAATAAGTATATGACAGGTCACCCACAGACATGAGAAATAATAAGTATATGACGGGTCCCCCACAGACATGAGATATAATAAGTATTTGACAGGTCACCCACAGACATGAGATATAATAAGTATATGACGGGTCACCCACAGACATGAGATATAATAAGTATATGACAGGTCACCCACAGACATGAGATATAATAAGTATATGACAGGTCCCCCACAGACATGAGATATAATAAGTATATGACGGGTCCCCCACAGACATGAGATATAATAAGTATATGACAGGTCACCCACAGACATGAGATATAATAAGTATATGATAGGTCACCCACAGACATGAGATATAATAAGTATATGACAGGTCACCCACAGACAGGATATATAATAAGTATATGACAGGTCACACAGACATGAGATATAATAAGTATAGGACAGGTCACACAGACATGATATATAATAAGTATATAACAGGTCACACAGACATGATATATAATAAGTATATGACAGGTCACACAGACATGAGGTATAATAAGTATATGACAGGTCACCCACAGACATGAGATATAATAAGTATATGACAGGTCACACAGACATGAGATATAATAAGTATATGACAGGTCACCCACAGACAGGAGATATAATAAGTATATGACAGGTCACCCATAGACATGATATATAAGTATATGACAGGTCACCCACAGACATGAGATATAATAAGTATATGACAGGTCACCCACAGACATGAGATATAATAAGTATATGACAGGTCACACAGACATGAGATATAATAAGTATATGACAGGTCACCCACAGACATGAGATATAATAAGTATATTACAGGTCACCCACAGACATGAGATATAATAAGTATATGACAGGTCACACAGACATGAGATATAATAAGTATATGACAGGTCACCCACAGACATGAGATATAATAAGTATATGACAGGTCATCCACAGACATGAGCTATAATAAGTATATGACAGGTCACCCACAGACATGAGATATAATAAGTATATGACAGGTCACCCACAGACAGGAAATATAATAAGTATATGACAGGTCACACAGACATGAGATATAATAAGTATATGACAGGTCATCCACAGACATGAGATATAATAAGTATATAACAGGTCACCCACAGAGACATGAGATATAATAAGTATATGACAGGTCACCCACAGACATGATATATAATAAGTATAGGACAGGTCACACAGACAAGGGATAATAAAACATGAGACTGGGACTCACGTTCTCCCACCAGCAGGATCCTCACGTCCTTCTTCATGCTGTGGGCTGTTTGGAGGCCCCGCGGCCTGTTCCACCGGTCGGGACCCCGGAGTTACCTCGCAGCGCGACCCGCACTGAGGAGGCTGAGGACGGGAGCCCGTTGGAGTCAAGAGAGAGCGGAACGCGAAGCCTGACGTCCTAGGGAGGCGGGGCGGGGGCACGACTGCTCCTGACAGAGTGACACTGCGCATGTGCGGGAGAGCACCCGTGCCGCCGCCGTGTGGCCGCCGGCTGGTGTTATGTGCGAGATCCCCCATCTCTGCTGCAAGCTGGGGGAGCCTGGCTGCTGAAGGTGGTTTACCAATATTTTAAAAGAGATTTAAGTCCCAAGGGTACTGAAAGTCAGGCTTTATGGGAATCGATTGATGAAGAGGTCTTTCATCTCAGGGATTCATTCATCCCTAGGTTTAGGGGACAATTGGGAACTGGAACATAGATTGCAAACCCTAACTGAACACCAGCAAGTTTTACAATATTCTATATAAATGTGACTTTGCCAGAAAACTTTGGGGAAGGCATACTTTTACTAGAGCACTTTCTTTTTTTTTAATATGTGTGTGTGTAGGTTTATGAAAGTGTGTGTGTGTAGGTATTTTGCATTGTTTTTGTGTGCGGATATATGGCATAGTGTGTGTAGGTATATGGCATTGTGTTTGTGGATATATGTCATTGTGTGGGTGGAGGGGGGTATATGGCATTGTGTGTATGTGTAGATATATGGATTGTGTGTATGACATTGTAGGATGTGAATAATAGAATTCCTTCTAGCTGTAATTGGTAGCAGAGAGTGTGATTAGCTCATACTTGCCAACTCTCCCGGAATGTCCGGGAGACTCCCGCATTTTGCGAGAGTCTCCCGGACTCCCGGGTGAGTGTGGCAATCTCCCGAATTCTGCCCACTTTACTAGGAAGTGCCCCACTTCCTAGTGAAGTGGGCAGAATTAGATTCCCGGTGAATCGCGGCGTTTGGCCCCGCTGTCAAATGACGCGATTTGCGTCATGACATCACAGGGGGCGGAGCCGAAATGACGCGATTTCGGACGTCCCGCCCCCTCACGCCCACCTCCACTGGCTGGCTCCCGGAAGGGAGCTGAAGAAAGTAGGTAAGTATGGATTAGCTGTATTTCTTAATTCCACTATGGCTATGAAGTGATCTTCTCTGCTTGGCCTTTGAGAACAAATGCTTGCCATTGGACTGCAGATTGATAAGGCCAGAAATTGTGTGCAAATCATAGACATTGGGTAATCATACAAACTGTACTGGAATTCTATGCATAACATATATTGCTTTAGTTTATCAAGTACATTGGATGTCAATGTGTTTTTCAAAGGTTACAGTTAAAAAAAAAAAAAAAACAATGCCTCATCCTGCTGAGATCCCCATAGAAAGTCAGAGGTTTTCTTTACAAAAAGCAATATGGTGACAAAATACCCGTAATATGTTGATTTTTTTTTTCCCATGTGATCTCCCGATCAGTAGCTGCAATTTTATCTGTATCAAGTTTTAAGCATCCAGTAGAAAAAAGTACTTGTGCTCTGAGTGTACATTTTTCTGTGTTGACCTTTTTCTCTGGCTCTTTATTTAATGGCCACCTGGCTTACCCTCTGTGTGGCATGGACCACTACGATGCCCTCTGTATTGTGTGGCGTGGGCCACTAGGATGCCCTCTGTATTTTGTGGCGTTCACAGGGATGTGACAGGCTCCTCCTTGTATAGCTATGATAATGCTGTGCTAACCCCGCCTATAGTTGACTTGGTCCCGCCCACATGAAGCCAATTTCAGGGTTTCATTTCCCAATCTGCCCCCGTTTCCAACATCCGAATTATATTGTGTTTGGTATCACTCTGCTTACAATTTAATGAGAACGCTTCCGGAGCTATTTATGTAGTGTTTGCACTTAGTGTACGCTAGTTACAAATAATATAATTTTTGTACACCTAAATAGCAAGCACTCAAGGATCATTAAGAACCAGTTTAAACAAGTCTAGAGGCAGGAATCTGAAGTAAGAACACCTGGCATTCCAGAGAACAATGACCAGCGAAATCCACCAATGCCAGGTCGAGTATCTGAGAGTGCACTGAATGAAGGCCTCAATTATAACTGTGTGTCACTGTGATGTCATTTCATTTACAACTGTACTGTGTCTAAATGTGAGCTCTGGTTTTTGGAGACCAGAGCATTCTAATTGAAGCTTGAGTTGGTGCCTGTGAAGATACCGGTTTTCTGGCCCAATTCTACCAACTTCACTCTGGCTGGCCACCCACGGGTGCCTTCCTAGGCCAGGGAAGCCTACCCAGTACCTTTTAAGGTTCTTATTAGTCACTCAGGCAAATGTAGTTAGACAAGTACAACAGTGCATTTATTGTAACAAAAACAATAACTAGAATATTATGTATACACAGTAAATAAATGCCAGGTTTACCACATCATCTTTCCCTTATCCCACTAGCTTAAGGAGTTACAGTCACCTGGCTGTCAGACCTGACGACCCATGGATCTGCCAATGTATTCCACTGGTAGAGCCACCAGCCACCCTGCAGCTCCCAGCCATCAATTCCCAGAATGAACATCACCCCCCCTCCCCTGGAGTGGCTCCTTATATCTAGGGTCAAACTTCCACAGTCTTTTCCCCTCCCTGGGCCAACCCCTGGGTCTCTCCTTGTTAAACATTGGTGAGTCCTGGACTAGGGGGTTGGAGAGGGGAGTGGAGATGAGTTGTACTTCCACAGAAACTCCTCTGTTAGATTGTAGACCACATGTCTGGAGTAGTCTTGTGAGAACAATGGATACTAATTAGCCTCCCCCTCACCAGTATCTTGCAGCCTGATCTCTACCCATAACCCACGTGGCTTCACTTTAAGGACAATGAATAACAACGTCCATGCCATATCAACAAGATAAAATAAACAATATACATATTTACAATGAGTTACAATGTCCACTTATCCCCATGTAATTAAACACTGCAGTTGTACTTTGTTGAGCTGGGGAACAAAAGCAAGGGCTATAAAAAGTACATGCTATAATCCACATATTGTGAGAAATGAGGGACATGCTGGTTATGGTGTTATCAAACTCGTTTCGTCACAGTGCCAAATGTATACCAAACTTTGCCTTTTTATGCTTTGCTAATAAAACCTTTTGTGCTTTGGAACCACAGCGATTGCATTGGAAAATCTTTATTAATAACGACAGTATGGACGCAACACTCCGCTCATCCTCAACTAGGTGCCATATTATTAAAGACTGAAGTGGGCTTGTACCTTTGGTATACACTTGGTGGACAAGTTGACGCACTTACACACACACAAAAATAATATCACTGTGGGTGTACAGATTTTGCAGTATATAAATAATCTTTAGTGTCTTTATTTAGACTTTCTTCCTCTACATGAATCAATAATGCAAAATCAATCAATACCGTATCAATACTAAAAAGGGTTGATTTTTTTTTGTACAACAATTTGATTTAAAAAAAAAAAAAAAAATTATACTCTTAATAGTTTTAATTTATTCACTGTTCTACTTCTTACTCCTGTAGGTCATAATCAGCAACACATCCATGGACGAGGTGACTGGTAGTTGGTGCCCAAAATCAGATCTGCTGCACACATTATATTAATGACATTATTTTCTAGGAGGATCTCCGGGTCACCCTGGCATACAGAAAGGGCTACACGGACAACGTCACCTGTCAGGAACCCATAATATACTGTAAAATGTTCTAGAAGTGATGTGGAGAGCAGCGGCTGGTTGGCAAATTTTAGCCTGAGGGGGGAAATGTAGGTAGCCCAGTGACCTAGCCCAAAGTAGAACACTATGTGACCAGCCCAGGGGACAGACGACTCTCTGCTCCCTGGACAAGCCAGCCCTTGTTGGAGAGAAAATGACATAGGGATCATTCAGTTGCCCTTTGTATATCACATATTTTCAATGAATTCCCTGAATTTAGACCATATAACCAAACTGCGGGGAATATCCTCGACTGGAAATGGAGCGGGTAGGAGTGAAGGAGTAGCTCACTCTCTGCTGTAATGGAATAAAATGAGATGACCTTTTCTCCACAATCAAGAAGCACACCCACCACAGAAGGTTTGGGTTCAAATATCTGGATCTCGTCTCCGTTATGCCACACAGATAATCGTTCCTTCCTCCATTCCACACACCAGGACAAGTTGTTTCGGCCAAGTTGTCCTTGACTCCCAATCTCGAATGCTGCAGCTCCAATGCTCCATCCGTTGCTGTCATTTGTGCTGACCTCCCAGTAGTTGCATTCTGTAGAGAATCCTTCAGAGCAGAGGACCTGACTGACCGTGAACCTGCGCCCATTTTTTTGGTAAGACTGATTCTTACCCGTCACTGTTACCGTCTTCAAGTCCTGTGAAAGACACAGGCGACAGCTGACTGTCTCTGGGTCAAAAGACACACTGGTGGCACCTGAAAAATTAATAAATTTGTTATGAAAATACTCTTTATTAAAATTTTGTTTAATGTGACTGCCTCTTTCACTGGAAATAACAAAAAATAGCAAGCAAACTCATATGCACACAGCGGAGAGGACTTACTAAGGGGAAAGTGGCAGCTCCGCAAAACACTTATAACTTCTGAGCCTTTGTGCATAGATTAACACAAATGAGCCTATATCGTGGCTGATATGCACAACTGGATCAATTGTTCCTTTCCACTCTCTCATCTCATCTCTCCCCAGCTAATACACATTCATTAACATCTCTCCATTGTGCACCTTTAGGATGTAGGTGCACAATGATGTATGGGCCATCATAGATTGCTTTTCCAGAGACGCTCGTTTTGTACCCCTCAGAGGTCTTCTCTCCACTTTTACCTTAGTTTTGTTAAGTAAATCTTCCATCTGCATGAATGTCCTCAGGAGATTGTATCCGATCGGGGAAATCCGTTTATATCTAAATTTTGGAGGACCTTTTCTAACATTTTTGGCATCAAACTCAACTCTTCTTCTGCCTACCACCCTCAATCCAAATGCTTAACGGAAAGAACTACTTTCTGCCAAAACAACTGGGTGGATTTATTTACGTGTACGGAATTCGCCCACAGCAATCCGTGCCATGAGGGGTGGAAACTCTCCTTTCTTTGTACTTAACGGCTGTCACCATGAGATACCTACCCTACCCCAGATTCCATACTGCGATGTACCAGTGGTGGATTCTCTGTTTCTGAATTATTCAGCCATCTGGGCTCAAGTAAACAAGGGTTTAAACAAATCTTCCTCTCAATACAAGAGGTCCAGTGATAAGAGCAGGCTTGCTGTTCCCAATTGGAAACCTGGAGACTATGTCTGGTTGTCCACCTGCAACCTTCAGCTACGGATACCAAGTATGAAGCTAATGCTTAGATTTATTTACTTCCACCCAAGACAATGCAGTTACAGCTACCACACATAGTCTCCGACGAACCAAACCCAAACCATGGCACACAAAACAGCCTGCAAAAGTGCTCCCGAACCGCAGAACACCACTGTAGGAAATCTCTTCCTATTCAGATTTGTTTCACTATAAATTTATCTTACGGCACTGTCCTTTCAATTGCCAAGCAAACATTCTTCAACTCTCTAATATCCACCAAGAGTTCTAACCCATATCACCTCTTTGCCACCTTCAACTCACTTATCTGCCCACCTGCACCTCTTACCCCTTACTCACTGCCCATGATTTTGCCATCTACTTTAAAAGACAAAATCGACACCATTTGGCAAAATATTTCCTTATGGCAAATTCTACCCACTCTACCCACCTTTATCTACACTCTCCAATCCACCACAGTAACTGAAGACAAAGTCTCTGCATCTCACCCTTCAACCTGTCCTCTCGACCTTATTCTCTCCCAACCTCTCCGCTCTTTATCCTCCACTACATGCCCACCTCTACACCTTTAGTTCACTTCTTCAACCTGTCTCTCTACACTGGCACATTTCCAACCTCCTTTGAACATGCGCTCATTTCACAATACTAAAGAAACCCTCTCTCGATCTAGCCTCTCCAACTTCCACCCTATTTTTCTCCTCCCCTTGCCTCCATACAACTTGAGTGATTAGGTTACAAATGCCTTACTCACTTCCACTCCTCTTATTCTATTCTCGACTCTCTGCGATCAGGCTTCCACCCCCAAAATTCCACTGAAACTGCTCTCACAAAAGTCATCAATGATCTACTTACTGCTAAGTCTAAGGGTCATTTCTCCAAACACATTCCCCAGAATCTCTCTGCTGCTTTTGACACTGTTGATCACCCTCATCTCCTATATACCCTTTGTGACACAGTTCTTTCCTGGTTCACTTACTACCTATCGAACTGCTCCTTTAGTGTTTCTATCTCTGACACATCCTCCTCTCAACTCCCACTATCTGTTGGAGTCCAACAAGGCTCTGTCTTTAGCCCTTTACTTTTTTTATCGTACACCTCTTCTCTTTGGGCACTCCAGTACCACCACTATGCTGATGACACCTACATCTATTAATCTATATCTCTTCCTCTGACTTCTTCACTTCTGTAATATCTTGAGTAACCAACTGTCTTTCTGCTATCTCCACATGGATGTCCCAACGCTAACTAAAGCTCAACATGTTCAAAACAGAGCTTATCATCTTCCCTTCTACCAGTCACCATCTGCCCTCAGACCTCCCTCACTGTCAATAACACCACAATTTCCTCAGTCTCCCAAGTCTGCTGCCTTGGTGTCACACTTGACTTTGCCCTCTTCTTTACTCCTCACATCCAGACTCTCTACCAGTCCTGTTGAAAACATTGCCAGAATACACCCTTTTCTTACTCAACATGCTACCAAAACACTTATCCATTCTCTCATCATCTCCCGTCTAGACTACTGCACCGCTCCACATCTGCTGCACCACTTTGCAAATCCCTACATTGGCTTCCTGTGTCCTCCAGAATCCAATTCAAATTACTCACCCTTACCTACAAAGTCCTCAACACCACCGCTTTATACATCTCAATTCTCATATCAAAATACTCTCCCTTCCACCCTCTTAGATCTAGCTGTGACCTGCGTCTTGACTCGTCTCTGGAAACCACCTCTCATTTGCGCCTATAAGACATTTCCCTGCTGCTCCCCACTTATGGGATTCCATACCATGCCAATCAGACTTTCCCACAGCCGTCAAATCTTTAGATGCTCTCTGAAAAATAATCTTTGTTTTTTAGAGCTTACCTTATCCCTGATAACAATACTCACACTGATGCACCGTTACATCCATCCTAATCTCCACTCTGAGCCACACTCGCTCCTCTTGTTTCAGCTGTGCCCTCTTCCCTTTAGAATGTAAGCTCTCTAATGAGCAGGGTCCTTCATACCCTTTGTTTTCATTGTCTGCATTTGTATTGTCTACTTTGTATATCCGTTTTATGTATGTCCTGTTTTCCCTGCTGTGTAGCAATGTGACCCCTTACAAATCTACGATAATAATAATAATGTTTCGGGGAGGGCCACTTTGTAAAACAACATTTCACACAGAAAAGTGCCACAAGGCAATCCTGGTATCCCTTCTTACTATTAATATAAGCCATAAAAAGGCTCAACCAGATGGTATATCAGGATAAACATAAAATATGTATTTAATTGAGGGTTGGTACTAAAGAGCTAGCAGGATGGACTGGTACGTGACATTTGTACAATACACCCCCTAGAAATTTTTCCACCGGTTAGAGGCTGCTCCCAAATGTAGAGAAGTCCTTGATGTGCCGTAAGTAGACCATTGAGGTGCATTGGTGTTTTGCAAGTGACCTCCACTGAATATATAATCATTCTAACATTCACAATGATTTCAGAACCCTCCAAATTACAGCATCTATATTTCAAGAGCACAAGTAAATTAGTTCTATGCAGAAGTCTATGGAGAAAACCAATTTACATTTGGAAATGTTACCTGGAAATGTGCGCAGCCACGATGTTTGTCGGAACATCAATGCTAACTGAATACCCCCCCCAGGAGTCATACACACTCAGGCAGATACGTGTTACACTTACACTGCAGAAGTTTGCTTGTAGCTCTCTTGGGAAGTCTCCTAGTCACTTCCTGTGTACAGGATGCTGAAGGTTCCGTAGGCAGTGCCAGGGTGTCTTCAAACACTGAAACAATAGGAACATATTATTAATGACGAAAACTAGAGAATATGACAGATCTTTCCAGATGCACTCTGTGTAACACAAATACGCTTTCATCAATATGAAATACCTTTAAAATTTGTCCCATTCCAATATCCACATGTTCTCAACTACAAGCAGAAAAGCTCTATGAGAGTAAGGGCCACAACACAGAAGGTACACAGCAACCATTGTTGATGGGTAATTGTATGCCAATAATGAAGTCTGTGTCACAAATCGGGATCTTAGCCGCACTTACCTCATCCGCCGCTGTCATATCACGGCTACCTGGGTCCCTTCTGGTCATCTGCAGCATTCCCGTTCTCCACACCTTCATTTGTAAACAAACACATACTGTCTGTCCTGCTGCATGGGCGCGGCCATCTTGGATGCAGTCAGGTGATCATTCCAAACCAACCAGATTCAGAAGCTGTGATCACATGAACTGATCAGCCAATAGTTGTTTGGGACATCCTATTTAAACCTGCTGCTGTGATCTGTTCATTGCCAGAACAACACACTTCTCTCCAGAGGATAGTTCTTGGCTCCAGTGTTCCTGTCTGCATTACAAGTGCAGTGTTCCTGACTGCATTACAAGTGCAGTGTTCCTGACTGCATTACAAGTGCAGTAATCCTGTCTGCACTCCTAAGTGCAGTGTTCCTGACTGCATTACAAGTGCAGTGTTCCTGTCTACATTTCCAGACTGCTAATTCCCCTGCTATATTCTACAATCAGCACGAACATGAGCAAGAAGTTCATCCAGGCTGCTAAGTTCTGTTTCACTCCTGCTCCAGCTAGTCCCAAGGGTCCCGAATCGGATCAAGAAATTCAGACGACCGTGACAGTTTGTTCTGGCCTAATGGATCCGCTAGGGGAACATACCCCGAGGGAGGACTCTGTCCAAATATTAGCTGAACGCATTGAGAGACAAGAAACTAACCAGGGGCAAATTTTGAGATTGCTGCAGGATGTTTCTACACGTATGGATACCTTGCAGTTATTCCGCAGTCAACCATCCCATACTCCGCCTGAGCCAGTAATACCTGCTACACTACTTACTTCATCCAGACTCCATCTTCCCACGCCAGCTAAATACAATGGCGATCCGAAGAATTGCCGCGGGTTTCTCAACCAGTGTAGTATACACTTTGAATTACAACCCGGAAATTTCCCCACTGCACGTACCAAAACTGCTTATATTGTTTCGCTACTATCAGGGCAAGCTCTGGCATGGGCATCACCGCTCTGGGAAAAATCTGACCCAATTTTATTTGACATTGATAGCTTCCTGTCAACCTTCCGCAGAATATTCGACGAGCCTGGAAGAACAACGTCAGCCGCTTTAGATATTCTGCGCCTTCGGCAAGGGCAGCAGTCTGTGGGCCAATATGCCGTTCAATTTCAAACACTTTCCTCTGAACTATCTTGGAATAACGATGCTCTTGTTGCGGTTTTCTGGCAGGGCCTGTCTGACCACATTAAGGATGTATTAGCGTCTCGGGACTTACCTACAACGCTAGACCAATTGATTACCACCTGCAATCGGGTTGATCTTCGGTTCAGAGAAAGAGCTCTAGAAAAGAGGAAGCTGAAACACCCCAAGTTCCACCCTATTCAACGGGTCCGTGTACCGTCTCCTTTCCCTGAAGGACCCATGCAATTAGGCAAAGCACGTCTTTTACCCACCGAGCGAGAACGGCGAGTTAGAGAGAAACTTTGCTTATACTGTGCCAGTTCCGGACATCTGTTACATCATTGTCCTCGTAAGCCGGGTAAACACAACCTCCTAGCTGACGATGAGGAAGTGAGCCTAGGAGTGGCTCTTCGCTCCCCACAAGGCAAGGACTGTATTATCCCAGTCACTCTGAAACACGCTCAAGGCTCCCAATACATTTCAGCCCTGCTGGATTCTGGAGCAGCTGGGAATTTCATGTCTGCCAGATTAGCTGCTGAACTAGCCATTCCACTAGAGAAAATTCCAGTGACCATCTTTCTCTCTGCGGTTGACGGTAGCCGTATTCCAGGGGGTACCATTACGCATCAGACTTCTCCAGTGACGCTCCAAATAGGAGTTCTGCATTCCGAGTCTCTTACCTTTTTGGTCATCCCAGAAGCCACTAGCCCTGTGGTTCTCGGGTTTCCATGGCTTCAAACGCATAACCCCCATATTGACTGGTCGACTCCACAAATCCTGGCGTGGGCTCCAACTTGTTTCGGGTCCTGTTTACAACGTGTTCTTCCACATTGCTCCAATGGGCACATTGTTCCAGATTTGCCGGTCATGCTGGCATCCGCAAAACTCAATCTTTCATATTGAGAAGCTACTGGTGGCCTACGCTTCATCAGGATGTTCAGCAATTTGTTTCCGCATGTGGCAGCTGTGCCCAACATAAAAGTTCAAGACAATCTTCAGCTGGTAAACTTTTGCCTCTGCCTATTCCCACCAAACCCTGGACCCATATTTCTATGGACTTTGTTTCCGATTTGCCCAATTCTAATAATTTCAATACCATCTGGGTCATCGTTGACCGATTCTCTAAAATGGCGCATTTTGTTCCTCTCCGTGGACTCCCATCAGCACCTATCCTGGCTCAGCAATTTATAAAGGAGATCTTCCGTTTGCATGGGTGTCCTGAAGAAATCGTCTCAGATAGAGGAGTTCAGTTTGTGGCAAAATTCTGGAGATCCTTGTGCCAAGCACTACAGATCAAACTAAACTTCTCTTCGGCCTATCATCCCCAATCCAACGGGCAAACGGAAAGAGTTAATCAAGACCTAGAAACATTTCTCCGTTTGTACATATCCTCTTCTCAAGACGACTGGGTAGATCTGCTTCCTTGGGCAGAATTTGCTCATAATAATCATTATCACGAATCCTCTGCTTCCACTCCATTTCATACGGTCTATGGCCTACACCCCAGGGTACCCTTGTTTACTCCACTTCCTACAGCCTCAGTACCTGCCTCTGAAATTTTCCTAAAGAATTTTTCAGGCCACTGGCGCCAGGTACGGGAATCTCTACTTAAAGCGTCCCAACGCTACAAAATTCAGGCCGACAAAAAGCGACGAGCCATTCCAAGCTTGAAACCCGGAGACAGAGTCTGGCTGTCTACTCGCAATCTACGCCTCAGAGTTCCATCTATGAAATTCGCTCCTCGCTTTATTGGACCGTTTAACATCTCCCGAGTCATCAATCCAGTGTCCTACAAATTACATCTACCATCTTACCTCAGGGTACCCAACACCTTCCATATCTCTCTCTTGAAGCCACTGGTGCTAAATCGGTTTTATACACCCAAACTGGTTTCTCCTGAAGTGCAGACTGAACATGGTAACGAATATGAAATTAAAGAGATCTTGGACTCTCGGTTTCGACATAAAACCTTACAATATCTAGTCGACTGGAAAGGCTATGGTCCAGAAGAGAGGGCCTGGATCAAAGCTTCTGATGTTCACGCTCCATCTCTCATCAAAAAATTTCACCGCAAGTTTCCAACTAAGCCCCAATCTAAGTGTCCAGTGGCCACTCGTAAGGGAGGGGGTACTGTCACAAATCGGGATCTTAGCCGCACTTACCTCATCCGCCGCTGTCATATCACGGCTACCTGGGTCCCTTCTGGTCATCTGCAGCATTCCCGTTCTCCACACCTTCATTTGTAAACAAACACATACTGTCTGTCCTGCTGCATGGGCGCGGCCATCTTGGATGCAGTCAGGTGATCATTCCAAACCAACCAGATTCAGAAGCTGTGATCACATGAACTGATCAGCCAATAGTTGTTTGGGACATCCTATTTAAACCTGCTGCTGTGATCTGTTCATTGCCAGAACAACACACTTCTCTCCAGAGGATAGTTCTTGGCTCCAGTGTTCCTGTCTGCATTACAAGTGCAGTGTTCCTGACTGCATTACAAGTGCAGTGTTCCTGACTGCATTACAAGTGCAGTAATCCTGTCTGCACTCCTAAGTGCAGTGTTCCTGACTGCATTACAAGTGCAGTGTTCCTGTCTACATTTCCAGACTGCTAATTCCCCTGCTATATTCTACAATCAGCACGAACATGAGCAAGAAGTTCATCCAGGCTGCTAAGTTCTGTTTCACTCCTGCTCCAGCTAGTCCCAAGGGTCCCGAATCGGATCAAGAAATTCAGACGACCGTGACAGTCTGGATCTGTACCCTGTCTATAATAACATCATAGAAGTGTGAACGTAGATAATCTGGCATCACCACCACCAGAGAGTCAGGATAACTGGCTGTATAAGCAGAGAGATACATAGTACAAGTACAGAAAGTGTATCAGGATACCTGGCTGTATAAGCAGAGGGATACACAGTATAAGTACAGAGAGTCTATCAGGATACCTGGCTGTATAAGCAGAGGGATACACAGTATAAGTACAGAGAGTCTATCAGGATACCTGGCTATATAAGCAGAGGGACACACAGTATAAGTAGAAAGCCTCTAACAGGATATCTGACTGTATACACAGTTTCCATCTGCTTATGGTAAGCGCAGGGCTGCTGCTTTTTCCTCTGAGGCTTCCAGGGTAATTAACAAGACTGGTCCTAGTATAATGGACAGAGGTCCATAAGAACTTCTGTCCCTGTTATAATGGAAACCAGCTCAGGCTGTCAAGTGTTGGCGCTGGATGGCGATTTTTTTTATTTTTTTTTATTGTGGTAGGGGTGGTACAGGGGTAGCAGTTTGGATTGGTACATGACATTCATACAATTCCCCTCCTAGAAATGTCTCCACCTCTTAATGTACGGAGGCTGCTCCCAAATATGGAGAGGACCTTGATGTGCCGTGAGCAGACCATTGAGGTGCATTGGTGTTTGGTGAGTGACCTCCGCCGAGTATCTAATCATTGTACCTTTCAGAGTGATTTGACAACCCACCAAATTACAGCATCTGAATCTCAAGAGCACCAGTTAATAAGTTCTATGCAGAAGTCTATGGGGAATGCCAAGTTACATATGGCCATCACAACATATATCAAGACACCAGAGGCAAAGCTGGTAAAGTTATATAATGTGCTGTGGCGGGCCCTAGACCAGAGAGGCAGATACCCAAGGGAGGTATTCAATTAGCCGCAAAGTGTCTCTGCAGTGGTCGTGGGGGTGCTCCACTGCGATATAACATCCATCATGTTGGGGTACCGTAGTGCCCAGAAAAGTGCACAGCTGTTTGGTGAAGCATCGAAGCTAACCGAATACCCCACAAGGAGTCATAAACACTCAGACAGGTAGGTGTTACACTTACACTGCAGATGTTTGCTTGGAGCTCTCTCTAGAAGTCTCATAGTCTCTTGTGCACCGGATGCTGAAGGTTCAGTAGGCAGCGCCAGGGTGTCTTCAAACACTGAGACAATAGGAAAATATTTATTATGACGAAATCTAGAGAATATGGCAGATCTTTTCAGATGCACTCTGTGTAACACAAATACGCCTTCACCAATATGAAATGCCCATGTGTCCCACTTCAATTTGCACATGTTCTCAACTACAAGCAGAGACGCTCTTTGAGAGTAAGAACCACATCACAGATGGTACACAGCAGCAAGTGTTTGTGGCTAATTCTAGGCTAATAATGAAGACTGGATCTGTACCCTGTTTATAACAACCTCATAGAACTGTGAACACACACAGATATCTGACATCATCTCCACTACCAGAGAGTCTAACAGTATACCTGGCTGTATAAGCAAAGGGATACACAGTATAAGTACAGAGAGTTTATCAGGATACCTGGCTGTATAAGCAAAGGGATACACAGTATAAGTACAGAGAGTTTATCAGGATACCTGGCTGTATAAACAGAGGGCTACACAGTATAAGTACAGAGAGTTTATCAGGATACCTGGCTGTATAAGCAGGGGGATACACAGTATAAGTATAGAGAGTCTATCAGGATACCTGGCTGTATGAGCAGAGGGACACACAGTATAAGTGGGGAGAGGAATAAGTTGAGGAAGCAGAGAGTCTAAACGGATACCTCCACTAACTCATAGGAGTAGTGTTTGACATTAGTATTTTACTGAATGAGTAGATAATGCATTTAAAGATCTTATATTTTCATATTCAGTTTGGTAAACGAATTAAAGTAAAGTAACTTATACAGGAATTTAAAGACACACATAGGTCAGTCTTGAATATAAAGCAAGGGTACAGCTCTCATGGGGGCATTGCAGGGATCTGAAGCCTGGCAATCACTTTTCCATCAAACCCCTTCTCGTTAAAAACTGATAAGAAGGCTGCACTACCAATGAGGCCAGAAGGACTTGTTAAAGGGGGGATGGTCCCATATCCTGAAAAGTCAGAGAGAAGCCACGTCATGTATTTGCTTTCAGCAAATCCATTTATACCTATTGCATAGGGTCTATCATACTCCGTGTTAACTGGTTGGGACTGGGAGACGCGACTCCGACTGCCCCAAATGTGGGTCAGCAGATTGCAACTTCTGGCACTTGTGTGTGCGCCCAAGTTTGAACGCTTTCTGGACAAAGGTGTGAGCATGTGTTTGTGATACGGTGCGTGCGGCGCTTTATTTGGTATCTCCCAGGATGATCGTTTCTCTAAAACTCGTTACGGATATATTTTTACCCTCACAACCCTAGCCAAGGTTATTATAGCCCGGATGTGGCTGGCAGTGGATAGTCCGAATTTCCACAATTGGAGAGCTCTGGTGAACGATACCATGAATCACGTAAGGTATACGTCTTTTGTCTTGTACAGAGACGTGCAAGACAAAAGTATGAAATAATATGGTCCCCTTGGTAATCCTCAAAATATAAACTACGCACGTCTGAACTAAACCTTAATTGAGCTTGCTTACCCTGACTTGCCCTCCTCCCCTTTACCCTATGCACCATGGCTGTGGCTCCCGGGTACTCGCTCTCAGGGCCGGATTAAGGGAAGGGAGGCCCCCGGGCTAAGCGTACAGACTGCCTTCCCCCTCCACCCCGTGAGCTTACCTCCTTCCGTTGTTCCACTCCCTGTAGTGCTTCCGCGGCGCGCTGTAATCTCCTTACTGAGGAGATCTCGTGCGAATATTAATAAATGGTGATGATCATGATGATGAGAATGAGACTATGACTCATAGTCTCACTCTCACAAGATTTCAGTAAGGAGATTACTGCGCGCCGCGTAAGTACTACAGTGACAGCAGGCAGCTAACAGCATAACATTTGCTGTTAGCTGCCTGCCATTCTCCATCACCAGCTAACAGTCGGAGCCAGGGACGCCCCTGACCCGATGAATGCCAACGGGCCCCCCAGCTGCCCGAGGCCCCTGGGCTGTAGCCCCTTTAGCCCTATTGTTAATCCGGCTCTGCTCGCACTATATCAGTTTAAACCAATTCTAGCTGCTCCTTCATCGTGGGAGCTGACAGCAAGTTTTAGAAGTGTCCTCCATATGTACTCAGGATTTCAAGTATCAGACAACCCTACTGGGAAGCTCATCTGTGTGTTTACTTACATTCATTCATGTATCCACCTACTCTGCTTGAATCAAATGTACCTACAACACGTAACTGTATACGCTGAAACGGCTTTGGTTCATTTGTTTTATTTTGCTATACTATGTCTGTTGTTGTCTAATACTTGTTTTGTTTTTTGTCTGAAACTTTTCAATAAAAATTACTTGATTCAAAAAACAAACAAACAAGAAGACGACCCCTTGGAATATGCAACCTGGGGCACTGCTAGGAAGGCTCAGGGTATCAGAAAGAATGCAGTGTTGCTCCATCCAGAATTCTGATCAACAACCAATGAGGAGCGGCAATGCTGAACCCTTTTATAATTTCCAGGGAGCGATAGCCAACATGAGTCAGAAATGTCAGGGAGATTTGTAAATCTAGATCTCAGCTTGTTCTGGCCTGTGGGATATTCTCACCTTGTTTTGGTGGACAGGGGACTTGCTCAAGCAGAGGGTGAGAAAGGAGACTCTTTTTAATTTGGGATATGGCATGGGTTGTGTCCACAAGCCTGTTTTCGTCAATCGTGTATTGTCTCTTTGTGGAAGACGTCAGTGTGTAGTTATCATCTGATCCAGTGTCCTGAAAAAGTCAAGAACACATGATTCATACTAAGAGAAACCAGTGAAATGAAGACAAGCTACAGACAATGACAGATTCCTATGGTCTCACAGAAGGCTCGTTCCCATTAGTGGTTTTCAATGAAAATATTTGAATGATGCTATAGAAACTAATAAAAGAAAAGTGCAATTATATGAACAAGCTCTTAATACTGTAATATCAAAATGTTGTCTTTATGAAATAAAATGCTGCTTCCTACAACAATCAGCAGTTAAAGCTTAAAATCAATGTGAAATCTAATTTTAATGGGTTGTATTGACCAATAGATCCTCAATATAGCCACATGGAGTGAAACGCTCATGAGGGTGAGTCCCTTTTTTTTTTTTGGGTTTCCATATGGCTCAGCATAGAAAGGTCACAGGTCATCTACATGTGTTCTGTGTCACCAACCAACATGATCACTACATTGAGAACCCATGTTACATTTAAATGAAATATATATAGAAGTTCTCTACAAACCTGGTATTATTCTTGTTTGTTAGACTTTTCTCTATCTGATACTTCTTTCCCATCTAGTAATCAGTCAAATCACATTTATATTCTCTATCTGATAACTCTTTGTTAGGACTGTGTCCTGCCCTTTTTTGTGCGTGCAGTTCCGCTGTTCTGCCAGAGGTGCTGCTGTTGTGAACTTTCTACCTGTTGGGGGTTAATCTCCTCTCTCACCTAATCACCTGCATATGCCTCCCTGATTTATATTCTTGCCTTTTGCTCTCTTTATTGGTGGTCACTGCTTGTTTGCGCCTATGTACAGAGTGTTGTTCCGATCTCCAGCTTGAGCCAGCCTTTTGTTACAGTGTCCCACCAGTTTCCATTCTCCTGCATCTTTCAGATTCCTTATCCCGGTTGCTTACCGTTTCAATGGATTCTCTGCCCTCCTCTCTTTACATTGTGTACGGCCAAAAGCAGGTTGCCCCGTGCGCTTAGCCCCCCCATATCCTGGACATTTTGCTGTGCAATATTGCTCTGCTATTCGTGTTAATAATAATAAACTTCATTATTGTTTCACTTAATTTTGACTCCTGCTCCAAATGTCCAGTAAAACATACAGTGATTCATACCTGTCACATCATATTTATATCATAGTTGCCCTGCTCTCCCGGAATGTTCGGGAGACTCACAGATTTTTGGTGTTCTCCCGGACTCCCGGGAGAGCAGGGCAACCTCCTGCCTCCAGCTCTCCTCGTTGGTGAAGTTGGTGGGGGCGTGGCTACTCGTGTCACCCTGGCCCACCCGTGCTGTGACAGGCTGAATCGTCAAAGATCAACAGTGGGTGGGGCTTAACGATGCAATTCGTATGGCCATGCCACCATGAAAGATTCCCCTCCCGGACAGCTTGCTGCAAAAGTCGGCAAGCATGATTTATATTCTCTATCTGATACCTCTTCCTCATGTACTAAATCAGTCACATCATATCTATAGGTTAATAAATCTTCCCCACGTATTAATCAGTACTGATACCTCTTCCACACACACCGATCAGACAGAAATGCCCTAGTGTTATACAATATTATACGTCAGACAAACCTTCAGCACTGCAATCCAGTCATTCTCTAGTAGATCTTCCATCCGTAACCTCAGCTTCTTCATATTATCTATGTCAGCGATCAGATGCTGAATCCTCTCCGATTTCTCTTTTAGCACATTATCCTGTTCCTGCTTCATCCTCCAGAATGAGGCCCTTTCCTGCTTCTCTAAATAGTCCCTCATCTCTCGGAAGTCCCTGGTGAGGTTATCCTTTATATCGCTAATCAATATCTGAAAGTACAAGGAAACAACTGTAGTGGAACAAGATCTCACAGGGATATCATCTTTCCACATCTTTGGTGGTGGCAGTGTTCAGTCTTCGGCATAGACTTTCAATAGGACGCCTTTAAGCCTTCCGGGTAACTTTATACAGTAAAGAACACTTCTACAAATGTAACAAGGACATTCAAATGTACAAGAGTGATACGTATAACGAAGACCAATCTCTCTCCTGATTTATTTGAAACGTAGGTACATAAATGAGGTTAAACCAAACACCATTAAAATGAATAAAGGGCTTGGTCCTAAACGGTTATTAGGTTGGACTTTGAGGTGACGTGTCTTTGCGCACTTCCATCGGAGCCCCACAATAATAGGCACAGATTGCCTTTCCGGCATTATTTCTCCGAGGTACTTCTATAATAACTGGTATGCAAATTGATAAGTTCTATGTTCTTTAATGCACCTTTAGCGACGGGAGTGGAGCCCCTCTACAAGGGAACAAGCCTGAAGCGGACCCTAAGGGTTGGCTTTAAGGAGATTAGTCCTGTACCGTAATTGTGTTCCCACGTGTGTTATGTTACAGTGTGACTGATTTCACCATTTGATAAAAGTGCTACAGCTCTGTTGACGATTTGATATTAATAAAGTTAAGTATTCTTTGTTCGGATATTTGCCTGGGTGTGAAAATAGGCTTCCACGTCCACGTTACTGGAGGTGAGTGGTATGCTGAAGGTAGCCCAGTAAGAGCTGATTTGGTGAGGAAGTCTTTTCCGATTAACCCTGGGAACACTCTTTGCTGGTTGGTGTGGGCAAATAGCCCCAGTATTGTGACAGTGATGACAGAAGAAACAGGAGGCAATACCCGTGACACCATAGACGCGTGAGCTTTAACCACAGAAGCGAGGAAATGGAATATTTATACCACAAACATTATACAGTCCATAGTGTGCTCACTAAACTTGGACACACTAAAGGGAGTTTCACCTCACACTTACCTGACCCTCACAGAAAACTTCCTTTTCACGGACCACAATCTGTTCTTTACTGGTTATATTTTGTTCAAGGTCAAGGATCTTCTTCTGAATATCCTCCTTAATAAAAGCATGAAACAAAAAAATAATTCCATCCATCCAAATAAGCCAGCATTAATCAACATACCTGAAGCATATAATACTGTCTTTCTTCACTAACCTGTCTCCAAACTATTAAAGTAATTTCATCGTTTTCCAATAATTATTGTCTATGCGATTTGTGTGGTTCCAAAGCACAAGCAATTTATTTAGCAAAAGTAAAAGTATAACAGTTCAATACATAAGTATAGCCGATACATACGCTGCACGGTGCTGCGCTTTGCTGCATTCTGCTGCGCTCTGCTGGATCCAGCTAGACAGTCCTTCAGTCCTGAAGACTGTGGTCAGAGTGACTTACTAGCTGATTTCAGGGAGCAATATATATATATACATTTGGTGTTACAGTAAATACAATACAGATGACTTGACAAGTTTCCATAGGTTCAGGCTTCAGGAAGGTCCAGTGTAATGCAGTCCATAGGTCAGTTCAAATGACACCCTCCAAGGGTGGGGGTTAACTTTCCAAGGGTGGGGGTCAGCTCTCCAGCAGATGAATACTAATGTGCCTGCCAAGAACTAGTTTAAACTGGTCTATTAGCATTATACAGACAATATCATTCTAATAATTTATTCCCTATCATCCATAACTAGCATACTCAATGTGTGATCCTTTTGGTGATAGAACCGGACGCCTGCGAATAAATAGGGGATTAGAATGATACCAGACATGACATGTTTCCTGTGACCTGAACCTTAGATCTCACCAACATGTATATATAACCTTATAATATTTAACTATAAACCAAATAACATCTGCTCATAAACAACTGTGGATTGGAACTATTATAAATGTGAACTATATACAAGTGAATGTGTAGGTGCGAGTGTATGCGTGCGTTATTTATCATGCGATTGCGCCATAGCACGTGGCGTACTGATCGCAATTGCACGGTAAAACAATATTAATCAATATACCTTCTTTCATCCAATTATTCGACTTTGACAAACCTCACCCAACACTCGCCACTCAACATTCCATTACTTTACATTCTGCCCCTATCCCAACCAACTCTGCTCCACAACATTCCTTATCAATTTACCCCGGCCCTCCCCTGCTCCAGAACCTCCTTTACTATTCAGGGTATGTGAATGACAGATAGAGGTGGCTAAACTTAATATTGGAGGATAATAATACTTCTGCCTGTAAGTAACAACACACATTTACCTTCAAAACCGCTGCATTTGTTACTCTGCAACCGGATGTTCCCTACACCTTGCATATGAGCACAGCCATCTTTACCATTTGTTAATCTTCCTGTCCTTGTATGTAACTTGTTTGTACGATGATCCCCTCTCAATGTACAGAGTTATATAATATGGTGTCACTTGAGAAATAAAGTCTTTAGCCAGTGGCTGGTGGAATTTTTTAGGTTGCCTCCAGGTGACTGGGTGCTCGATAACCACTGGTGACAATAGCTCTGTTAGGGGATATATTGTGGAACCATACAGAACATAAGGGACCCCAACTGGCAACATTTAAGACAAAATTATCGGCTAAGGTAGGGATGCCAGACGGGCCTAACCTTTATACGTGATGTCCGGCATAGAGTGATAAGGGCATGGTAAGAGTAGAGTTATAAGTGTGCTCGGTGTCTGAGACCGTGCTCCAGAGAACCAGTGACTATAGCCGCTTTTGTGTGGGGTTTGCTAGTAAATTTCCTTGTCCTGGTATTCTGACACTCTACTCTTACACCTCCACGTGCCCTTATCAATGTAATATTACCACCCTCAACCTTCAATTATCACTCTACTACCACCCCTCAACCTGCCTTTATCACTCTACTACCACCCCTCAACCTGCCTTTATCACTCTACTACCACCCCTCAACCTGCCTTTATCACTCCACTACCACTCCTCAACCTGCCTTTATCACTTACCTACCACCCCTCAACCTGCCTTTATCACTCTACTACCACCCCTCAACCTGCCTTTATCACTTACCTACCACCCCTCAACCTGCCTTTATCACTCTACTACTAGCCATCAACCTGTCTTTATCACTTACCTACCACTCCTCAACCTGCCTTTATCACTCTACTACCACCCCTCAACCTGCCTTTATCACTCTACTGCCACCCCTCAACCTGCCTTTATCACTCTACTACCACCCCTCAACCTGCCTTTATCACTCTACTACCACCCCTCAACCTGTCTTTATCACTTACCTACCACTCCTCAACCTGCCTTTATCACTCTACTACTAGCCCTCAACCTGCCTTTATCACTCTACTACCACCCCTCAACCTGCCTTTATCACTCTACTACCACCCCTCAACCTGCCTTTATCACTATACTACCACCCCTCAACCTGTCTTTATCACTTACCTACCACTCCTCAACCTGCCTTTATCACTCTACTACTAGCCCTCAACCTGCCTTTATCACTCTACTACCACCCCTCAACCTGCCTTTATCACTCTACTACTAGCCCTCAACCTGCCTTTATCACTCTACTACCACTCCTCAACCTGCCTTTATCACTCTACTACCACCCCTCAACCTGCCTTTATCACTCTACTACTAGCCCTCAACCCGCCTTTATCACTCTACTACCACTCCTCAACCTGCCTTTATCACTCTACTACTAGCCCTCAACCCGCCTTTATCACTCTACTACCACCCCTCAACCTGTCTTTATCACTTACCTACCACTCCTCAACCTGCCTTTATCTCTCTACTACTAGCCCTCAACCTGCCTTTATCACTCTACTACCACTCCTCAACCTGCCTTTATCACTCTACTACCACCCCTCAACCTGCCTTTATCACTCTACGACTAGCCCTCAACCTGCCTTTATCACTCTACTACCACTCCTCAACCTGCCTTTATCACTCTACTACTAGCCCTCAACCCGCCTTTATCACTCTACTAGTAGCCCTCAACCTGCCTTTATCACTCTACTACCACCCCTCAACCTGCCTTTATCACTCTACTACCACCCCTCAACCTGCCTTTATCACTCTACTACTAGCCCTCAACCTGCCTTTATCACTCTACTACTAGCCCTCAACCTGCCTTTATCACTCTACTACCACTCCTTAACCTGCCTTTATCACTCTACTAGTAGCCCTCAAGCTGCCTTTATCACTTACCTACCACTCCTCAACCTGCCTTTATCACTATACTACTAGCCCTCAACCTGCCTTTATCACTCTACTACTAGCCCTCAACCTGTCTTTATCACTCTACTACTAGCCCTCAACCTGCCTTTATCACTCTACTACTACCCCTCAACCTGCCTTTATCACTCTACTACCACTCCTCAACCTGCCTTTATCACTATACTACCACCCCTCAACCTGCCTTTATTACTCTACTACCACCCCTCAACCTGTCTTTATCACTTACCTACCACTCCTCAACCTGCCTTTATCACTCTACTACTAGCCCTCAACCTGCCTTTATCACTCTACTACCACTCCTCAACCTGCCTTTATCACTCTACTACCACCCCTCAACCTGCCTTTATCACTCTACTACTAGCCCTCAACCTGCCTTTATCACTCTACTACCACTCCTCAACCTGCCTTTATCACTCTACTACTAGCCCTCAACCCGCCTTTATCACTCTACTAGTAGCCCTCAACCTGCCTTTATCACTCTACTACCACCCCTCAACCTGCCTTTATCACTCTACTAGTAGCCCTCAACCTGCCTTTATCACTCTACTACCACCCCTCAACCTGCCTTTATCACTCTACTACCACCCCTCAACCTGCCTTTATCACTCTACTACTACCCCTCAACCTGCCTTTATCACTCTACTACCACTCCTCAACCTGCCTTTATCACTCTACTAGTAGCCCTCAAGCTGCCTTTATCACTTACCTACCACTCCTCAACCTGCCTTTATCACTATACTACTAGCCCTCAACCTGCCTTTATCACTCTACTACCACCCCTCAACCTGCCTTTATCACTCTACTACCACCCCTCAACCTGCCTTTATCACTATACTACTAGCCCTCAACCTGCCTTTATCACTCTACTACCACTCCTCAACCTGCCTTTATCACTATACTACCACCCCTCAACCTGCCTTTATTACTCTACTACCACCCCTCAACCTGTCTTTATCACTTACCTACCACTCCTCAACCTGCCTTTATCACTCTACTACTAGCCCTCAACCTGCCTTTATCACTCTACTACCACTCCTCAACCTGCCTTTATCACTCTACTACCACCCCTCAACCTGCCTTTATCACTCTACTACTAGCCCTCAACCTGCCTTTATCACTCTACTACCACTCCTCAACCTGCCTTTATCACTCTACTACCACTCCTCAACCTGCCTTTATCACTCTACTAGTAGCCCTCAAGCTGCCTTTATCACTTACCTACCACTCCTCAACCTGCTTTTATCACTATACTACTAGCCCTCAACCTGCCTTTATCACTCTACTACCACCCCTCAACCTGCCTTTATCACTCTACTACCACCCCTCAACCTGCCTTTATCACTCTACTACCACCCCTCAACCTGCCTTTATCACTCTACTACTAGCCCTCAACCTGTCTTTATCACTTACCTACCACTCCTCAACCTGCCTTTATCACTCTACTACTAGCCCTCAACCTGCCTTTATCACTCTACTACCACTCCTCAACCTGCCTTTATCACTCTACTACCACTGCTCAACCTGCCTTTATCACTCTACTACTAGCCCTCAACCCGCCTTTATCACTCTACTAGTAGCCCTCAACCTGCCTTTATCACTCTACTACCACCCCTCAACCTGCCTTTATCACTCTACTACTAGCCCTCAACCTGCCTTTATCACTCTACTACCACTCCTCAACCTGCCTTTATCACTCTACTACCACTCCTCAACCTGCCTTTATCACTCTACTAGTAGCCCTCAACCTGCCTTTATCACTCTACTACCACTCCTCAACCTGCCTTTATCACTCTACTAGTAGCCCTCAACCTGCCTTTATCACTATACTACTAGCCCTCAACCTGCCTTTATCACTCTACTACTAGCCCTCAACCTGCCTTTATCACTCTACTACCACTCCTCAACCTGCCTTTATCACTTACCTACCACTCCTCAACCTGCCTTTATCACTCTACTACCACTCCTCAACCTGCCTTTATCACTCTACTACCACCCCTCAACCTGCCTTTATCACTCTACTACCACCCCTCAACCTGCCTTTATCACTATACTACTAGCCCTCAACCTGCCTTTATCACTCTACTACTAGCCCTCAACCTGCCTTTATCACTCTACTACCACTCCTCAACCTGCCTTTATCACTCTACTAATAGCCCTCAACCTGCCTTTATCACTTACCTACCACTCCTCAACCTGCCTTTATCACTCTACTACCACTCCTCAAGCTGCCTTTATCACTTACCTACCACTCCTCAACCTGCCTTTATCACTCTACTACTAGCCCTCAACCTGCCTTTATCACTCTACTACTAGCCCTCAACCTGCCTTTATCACCATTGAGAAGTTTAGTGAAGTGGGTGGTGGTGTCTGCAGTATACTAGAAGTGGTGCCAGTGTTAATGGTAGTGGTTGTTGAGGTATTGGTGGTATAAGTGGCGGTGGTAGTCATAGTGGTGATGGTGGCAGTGGTTGTGATGGTAGTGGTAATGGTCATGGTGATTGTAGTGGTGATGATGATGGTGGCAGTGGTTGTGATGGTAGTGGTAATGGTCATGGTGATTGTAGTGGTGATGGTGGCAGTGGTTGTGATGGTAGTGGTAATGGTCATGGTGATTGTAGTGGTGATTGTAGTGGTTGTGATGGTAGTGGTAATGGTCATGGTGATTGTAGTGGTGATTGTAGTGGTTGTGATGGTAGTGGCAGTGCTAACAGTGCTGGTCTTGGTGGTACTAGTAGTACAGCACAGCAAAGATAGAAGAACATTTAAAGACTGATTAGCACTGGCTGGGTAAACACCAGGCCCCAGAATACCATTCTACAGACTCAATATAGTTATGATCTAATTTTGCCCTTTATACTAAAACTGGCCCTGACTACAAGTCCCAGCAAGGGATAAGCCGCTTGCTTTAGTGCTAGGACACAAAGAATTTTTCCACAGCATCTTGGTCCTGTGGATGATTTCTCACTGAGAATATAGGGGTCTATTCAGCAAAGGCGAAAAGACCTATCTCCAAGAAAAATGTTTGCCCTATACATCAAGGGATCACTGCCAGCGATAGCCGTGCTATTGTCAGTGAAAGCCCCGGCCGGCGGTAAGTAACGCCAAGGCTTGCCATGTTAACAAGGATTGTGGTGGAATGAGTAGCAACACAATCCTCCTTCTGTTATCTCAGGATGGTGCTAATAGAAGAAACTAACAATAAAATACTTTGTGCTTTCCGTTCCGCTGCACAAGCATGAACCAGCTAGCTGGGTAACGCATGTGCATTATATCCCCGGAGGCAGGACTGACCTATAGTTATTAATGACAAAACATTAAAAAATAAATAAAAAATAAACATAAAACACATTTATTAGGATGTTATTAAAGTCTACTGTACGTAAAATATATTTTTACAGTTGCTCCTGACTGGAAACACAAGTTCTAGTATGTATACGCAACCGTCATCACTAATAATAGGCACTAACACCAGACCTGTAGCTGAAACTAGAGATATGTCAGAAAATAATGTACCTTTGAAATGTCGAATGCTTGAATTGGACGCATCTGTGTGCGCTCGGGCTTTGCATGCCATGATTATACATGGATTACGTGCATACACCCAGTCCCCTTCCCCATTCGCCCATGAAATCGTAGGCTATAGTAAGGATCTTTGCGCTCGAAGATTAATTGGACGTTGCTGCGTTCTCTGGTGCATGGTTCGTATTTGGGCATAGATTGTAAGTTTGCAAGCAGCGCCTTCTTTCCTCTCTGTCTGTATTACCCAGCATTGTTTTATTACTTTGTTTGCTTACAATTGTAGAGCGCTACGGAATTTGCTGGTGATGATGATGAGCATGCGCAAAACAATTTTACGCAAAATACTCCACGTATCGGCATTTATGTTCCTTAATGATTACTGTATCTCCAGTACTTTTTATATTGGTTCTAATAATGTCTATTGCTACAAATCGTATGTGTGTGGCCCTTACACCAGGCACATTTACAGACAGATAAGTCACTTACCTTCTTCCTTTTGTATAAATCTAGCAGCTGGAAAGTCTGACATTCTTTGTGTTGCAGTACACATGATGAACACACGGGGGAGCTGTGTGACATACAAAAATACTGCAATCCTTTCTCATGTTGTTGGCAAGGCCAATTTGTTGTAATAAGATTGACCAGCAGATGTCGCTGACGCCCCGTTTTTTCGCTGTGCAGCACTAGGTGGTCTTCGCACAGAGGGGCCATGCAGGGTAAGCAGAGCTTTAGGGCCCCAGCTCCAGTGCAGGAGGGGCAGCGTTCATGAGCTTTGCTGTCCAGTGCATGCAGGGCTTCCAGCAGTTGCGAGAGATCCGTGTTCTTGCTGAGCTCAGGTTTGCTCTGGAAGGTTTTCTGGCACAAGGGGCAGTTGTGCTTGCTACTGTTTACCCAGTACCGCTCTATGCATGGTTTACAGAAAGTGTGTCCGCAGGGCAGAGTGGTGGGGTGGTTGTAATGAGTACAACAGATGGTGCAGCACAGGTCTAGGGGCTGCAGTCTCAGTAGCAATTCTTTCTCTTCCATGATTGAGAAATGAAAGTGAAAGAACTAGAGATGCTTATGCAAAGGTGGGGGGAGGGTAGTGTCAGGGATGGGTGATAGAGTAGGTGGGGAAAATCAGTCTGAGGAAGGGGTGATCGAGCAAGTGGGGGGAATAGGAGAGGGATCAGAGCAAATCAGTCTGAGGAAGGGGTGATAGAGCAAGTGGGGGAAATAGGAGAGGGATCAGAGCAAATCATTGGCAGGAAGAGGTGATAGAGAGGAGTAGGAGAGGGATATAAGGAAAATAGTGTCAGGATGGGGTGATAGAGCAGGTGAGGGGGGGAATAGGAAAGGGGATGAGAGCAAATCAGTCTGGGGAAGGGGTGATAGAGGAAGTGGAGGAAACAGGAGAGGGATCAGAGCAAATCAGTCTGAGGAAGGGGTGATAGAGCAGGTGGGGGGGAATAGGAAAGGGGATCAGAGCAAATCAGTCTGAGGAAGGGGTGATAGAGCAAGTGGAGGAAATAGGAGAGGGATCAGAGCAAATCAGTCTGAGTAAGGGGTGATAGAGCAAGTGGGGGAATAGGAGAGGGATCAGAGCAAATCAGTCTGAGGAAGGGGTGATAGAGCAAGTGGAGGAAATAGGAGAGGGATCAGAGCAAATCAGTCTGAGGAAGGGGTGATAGAGCAAGTGGGGGAAATAGGAGAGGGATCAGAGCAAATCAGTGTCAGGAAGAGGTGATAGAGCAGGGGGGGGGGTAGGAGAGGGATATAAGGAAAATAGTGGCAGGATGGGGGTGATAGAGCAGGTGGGGGAAATAGGAAGGAGATCAGAGCAATCAGTCTGAGGAAGGGGTGATAGAGCAAGCGGGGGAAATAAGAGAGGGATCAGAGCAAATCAGTGGCAGGATGGGGTGATAGAGCAGGTGGGGGGAAATAGGAGGGAGATCAGAGCAATCAGTCTGAGGAAGGGGTGATAGAGATAGGGGAGTGGATAGGATAGGGGATGTCAGCGGATAGCCGCTGGAGCCGCCAGCAGTAAACAGTCTTAAAAGTAAATAAGTAGGAATAGTGGCAGGTCGGGAGAGTGAAATCAGAGGGATAAGAGAGCCACGGAGGGCTGATAGAGCAGATGGGGAGATGGATGAGGGGCTATGAGTGGAAAGGAAGAATGAGGTAACAGGTGAGAGGAGAGGTGAGGAGAGCAGTCCAAGGGGGGAGAGGAAGCAGGAGGGTTGAAGAACAGAGCAGAAAGGGTAAAGCGCCTACTGCTCCCCTCTCTGACACTCTTCCATCCTGGGGGTGATGCGGGGAACAGTATGTATGGAGTAGGAAAGAAGAGGCAGCGGGGATTGGAGATTACTTACACAGTGGAGTGGGGGAATAAGGAACAGGAGTGGGAGTGTAAGTAATGATGATGGTGAGAGCCGCATGGTGGTATGATGGGAACAGTGAAGAGAAGACACAGGGATCATAGTCCCAATACAAAATGTGCTACTGGACCTCACTAAGCTTGTATGTAGTACACACCCATAGGAGGTGCAAACGTGAGTATCACAGGAAAATCCACAATAAATACCTGGATAATCATCAAGTGAGGGAGTACTTGTTCTTCTGAATAGGTGTGTTCATCCCAGTAATGTTGGAGATGTTGCCTATAGCAACCAATCAGATTCTAGCTGTCATTTTGTAGAATGTGCTAAATAAATGATAACTAGAATCTGATTGGTTGTTATAGGCAAAATATCCACAGTTTCTTTTTAAATTCATTTATGCACTCATAGAATCCAGGTCAATGCATGAAAATCTAACGATTGTGGTTAAAGTGTGAGGAAAAGAGAATCAGAATGTAGCTCCTAATATTCTTTTTACCTATTTCCAGTGTCAGAGGCCGTAGATACGTCCCCTCCCAATCATATACATGCTATGTCTAGATCCGTCTTTTTTTTTTTTTTTTTTTAAACAAAAATATTTTATTCAAGGTCAAACAATCATACACAAGATAACATGCAGGCAGATGACACAATCAGATAAAGAGGAGTTTAGGAAATGCTACATAGGAATTCAAGAAAAATATTTTCACAAATGCCTAAGAAAGAATGTAGATCAACATGGGATTTTTACCTAGGGGTTTTATTATTTGGGGGTGTGGAAGGAAATTGAACTGCAAAAAAATGGGGGAAATGATGGTAGGAGAGATGAAACAATTGACAGGATGATCAAGGGCAATTAAAAACTATTATGAATGACCCAACACTCACAGGTCTTGGAGAATGAGTTATTTATTATGGTGGTCATGTATTCCGTATGGTGTACATACCAGTCTTTTAATTATTGCATCAATTGAAGGGTATGGTGTACATACCAGTCTTTTAATTATTGCATCAATTGAAGGGTTAGTCTGGGATTTCCAATCCGCCACTAGCTGGCAGGTAGAATTAGAGTTAAAGTGGCCCACATGCTTGATTTTATATTATGTCAATCAATGGGTGGCTAGAGAAAGCAAATAATACTATATTTTTAAACAACTAGAATGTTTGTTGAATCAGTCTCTTCCCAATCAATCATTTCCACATCCCTCCCAACTGTCCAGTTTGAGGGCTGTCCTGGAAAGTTGGAAGCTATGTCCCGTTCACAGCTGCCGGCTTGCGCCACTTTCCAAGGATGTTCTTAGGGAAGGGGACTGGTGGCGGCTCAGGGATCGGGAGCATTGGATACGGCCTCCAGAGAGTAGACACTCCCCCTTCTTGTGCCGATTCCCCAACTTGAAAAGTTGTGAGGTATGTTGGCGACTTGCAGTTATATATAAACTAACTCCGAGCATGAGAATGCATGTAAAGAAGCTTCTATCCCTTTAATAATTATAGATTGTAAGCTTTCCTGACCAGGCCCTTAACACTTGCTATACAAACTGATGATATTTATATATTAGTTTAAAATACATTTTACCTCATATAATATACAAGTTAACCCGTGCATGATACTCATGCATTCTAGTCAAATCAAGCTACTTAAGGTCTTAAAAAGGTTCTTGTCATGCATTTGGGCCTAGCCCAGGCCTCCTCAGGGGAAGAGCGTTACTTCCCAACGCAAGCGGCCTTTTTAATGTGTGTTCATGAGGTAAAATTACCTCACGAAAATGAGTTTGACCCCTCAACTCGTAAATTTAGCCTTTACTACCCCTCCCACGGGGGGAAGGGGGGATGATGGAAGTTAACTGACTTGACTATTCTAATTTTTTTGTCAAATAATGTCAATATACCAAATTTCAGGTCAATTGGATGAGCCCTTTCTGAGAAAATAGTTTTTTCCACACACACACACTAACGCACGCCTCTACACATGTGTGTTCATGAGGTAAAATTACCTCACGAAAATGAGTTTGAGCTCTACCAAATTTCAGCCCTTTTTGAATTTTTTTTCCCACACAAAGAAATTAGTAGGTCAGTGTATAACTCCGCCCAGCAGGTGGCGCTGCAACTTGTTTTGTTTTTTTCACATTAGATATTGCAGCTTTACTAAAAGTTGTTTGATGTTGAGATTGGGATAGATGAGATCATGCTAAGCATTTGTAGGGGGGGAATTCAATTCCCCCCGAAGTACCGCCGCGCTAAAACTATTACCGTTATTACGGTAGTTCTAACGCCAGCTTTTATCTCGCAGCTCCCTGAGCTGCGAGCAGAAAGCCGGGTTAATGTTGCCTTAATAACGGTAATATCTATAATGCGGCGGTACCGCGGGGTAAATTGAATTACCCCCGTAGAGGCCGAATTATTTATTACCTAATGTCTAGATCGAAAATATTTTTTTAAGTTATATTTTGCATTAAAAAGTCAATATAACATACTAGTGTTAACACTAGACATACACCCTCACGTACATCTAGACTTGTCAGCTTGATAACATAATTGATAATATTAGTCCATCTATTTAAGAGTTAATGACGTTCTTATGTGTTTCCTGCAGCTGATAACGGATCCACGGATTCCAGATATGTCCACACTTATCTGAATGGCCTCTACTCATCCAGGTCCATTCAATCTCATATTTCCTGGCGACCAATTGCTCTACTTTTCCCGGAAGACAGTTTTGGATAGCAGATATTGGCCAACTCCGTTAAACCAAAGAAAAGTTTGGTGACCTTGGAGCAGAAGGTCTAATAAGTGAACACCCCCATATCGTACCTCCACTTAGCATAACATTCACTATCGGGTGCTGGCTGACTTCTCATCCAAAGTTTGTAGGTGAAAGAAAATCTTTTTATTAAATCAGAATGTATGAGGCGTTGATCCGAAAATAATTTAATTAATTTTATGTTCCCTCTTTTCAACTGTAATGTTAGAGCCTAAAAAGCAGAATGAGATATGTGTCTAATAGACGTCTTACGCAGCATTACACTGATAAGTATATAAAGCGGTCACTTAATAGAGGGACATGTGAAATAAAGGATTTTATTGCAAAATGACACAACAGGAACCTGCTTAGCTGCAGGAAATAGTAGTTTTGTAAGACGAATGTAGTGCAAGGACAAGTGGCAAATACCAAGTAACGTAATATAGTGGATTTGGAAAAAGAAAAAAAAAACACAAGTCTGTCAATTACAAATGTTTGTCATTTCATACGTGTAATACTGAAATATGAAGTGTGTATAATCGTTTATATAGATTCCCCACAATTATAACGTGATATCCTCTGGTAATTCTCATAATTCCACAACACTCGCAGAACTGGGGTCATGAGTTCAATTCCGGACCTTACCTGTGTGGAGTTTGTATGTTCTCCCTGTGTGCTCCGGTTTTCTCCCACACTCCAAAAACATACAAGTTGGTTAATTGTCTCCTATCAAATTGACCCTACTCTGTGTCTGTGTGTGTATGTATATTAGGGAATTTAGACTGTAAGCTCCATTGGGGCAGGGACTGATGTGAATGAGTTCTCTGTACAGCGCTGCAGAATTAGTAACGCTATATAGATGATGATGATGTGGGTATGTAATATAAGATGATTAACATCCGCTGTAATCAGCAGGACAGGACCTCCTGTTCATCCATATTTTGCTGTAGATAATGGCACCTGATCACCTTTCCATGTCCAGTCTAGTTTCATGTGAACCGTATCAAAGGATAACTTTAAGACTGATTACCAGCTGTCAATGATGTTCCATAAGAGCTCAATAAATTGTCATCTATTAATTAATCTACACCTCTTATAGATTGGCAGATATGTACCGCTTGTCATGCCGTACTGTGAAGTATCACTTGGAGAAGACACATTAAACCACACACAGCTCTAAGTTTTTCACTGGGCTTTGTTGTATGGTAACAACATTCCACCTGATTTATAGAATAGAATGGGGCAGCACGGTGGCTAAGTGGTTAGCACTTCTGCCTTACAGCAGTGGGGTCATGAGTTCAATTCCCGACCATGGCCTTATCTGCGAGGAGTTTGTATGTTCTCCCCGTGTTTGCGTGGGTTTCCTCCGGGTGCTCCGGTTTCCTTCCATACTCCAAAAACATACTGGTAGGTTAATTGGCTACTAACAAATTAACCCTAGTCTGTGTGACTCACTGTGTGTGTGTTAGGGAATTTAGACTGTACAGCGCTGCGGAACTAGTAGCGCTATATAAATTAATGGTGATGATAATGATGATATTTGCTGTGTTTATTCAGGAAGTCATTGGCATATTGCTTAGTGGGGCACGGCGATGGGGTCTACAATTGTGCTGCACCGATATATGTGTTGTTGATGGATATGTAAATCTAGTGTTTTATTACTTCTTTAGTTTTTCTGGATTATATACATACACATATATATATATATATAATGTACGATAGTAGTATATAGTCTTAATTATGTCATTGTATATAAAATGCTTCATAAACACATTTCCACGTAGCGCACAGCACCACCTGGTATCTGATAATAGTTTCTATCTTCCATCAATGAAAGCTTGAGGGTTAATCATTAATGCCTGACACCTTACAAATAACATGAACAATTGTGATTAAATAATACTGAGAATTGATTGTTGAAGATGAGTCTGCATCGTCCTCACATTGTGCCCGGTTCACTGGATACAATATTTTTTTTTACAATTTTTTACAGGTCCAGCTTTACTCTTTTTTATTGCCACAGTTATGAGTGGAGATTCAGTCTCTTTACCATGTATCACCGTTATTTCTTGGTCGATTTTCTAAATCTGGCCTCTTCTGTAATTTAAGCACAAAGATAAAATACAGTTAATGGTGAGTGTGTAAATGGCTTATTTTAAACATTTATTACTGTAAAAATTCTCATGAAATTCAGTGCCCCCAATCCTGGGTGTAAAAAGAAACTTAATCCTCTCTGGGATAAAACTAAAAGATAGACATCTAGGTTTTCGTTCCTCAGCTTAATGTATGTCCATCTTCATGGACATTACCGGTCTGTCCTGAACATCTTTAATCAGCAAAACTGCAGAGTAATACTTCCGACATGGGGCTTCCTCCCGGGAAACCTGATCACTGTCATCACAGGTGGTTACAGGGAACCCTGTGTCTCCAGCACCATCAGGGAGCCGAAATCAGCAAAGGACTGTGCGCCGGAGGCACAGCTATAGGGTAAGTGGCTCCCCCTGCTGGAGAGGGGAGTAAGTTCTTTGTTCCTATCAGACCCATGAGATAGAATTGTTTGAATAATCAATCCGGGTTACAAAATGGAGTCTTGCAGCCATTAATATACCTATATATAAGGTTCTTTTTTTTATGAAGTAGGTTTTGCAAGAAATGAACATGTTTAGGTTTTATTATGTTTTTCATTCTTATACAAGGCCGTACTGTCTTGTAATGATTATTTACAAATGTATAAGAGACATGATGAGAGAATTAGGGTCTCCAAACCTCAGAGATAGGACCTCATTTTAACATTTTGTGGTTAAGGAGACACATTCTTTGAGTGGAGGTGCACGCAATTAATAGTTATCCAATTAGTGTTATGCTCCTCTGCATAAGGGTGCCAAGTTTATTGCTTATAAAACATATGTGCAAATGTATTATCGTTACCAACTGATTCAAATAGTTGATCCGTGTACACAAGAGTTAATACATTTCACTCTATTTCATTAAACTATTTGAGATTCCCTTCTTTTAAAAACAGCTATGTCACAAACAAACAGCACAGGGGTACCTGATTCTGATGAGCGCACTAGCAGCCGCCGGGTAAGAACTTGTTATTTGCTTGTGTGCTCTCTTGGAAACAAACTACCTGTTTTTAATTTTGAAACTCTGATTGTGCTCTGATAAACATTCTGTGCTGTTTGGTAAATCTCATGTTTTTTTATATTTATGCTTTCATTTGAGTATTGATTTAATAACAATCTGAAGGTATCTGTCATTGTTATGTTTGCATTTTTTTGGATTTGTCATTTTGTAACTGCACAAACATATGTAGTTTTACTTGTTCGTCCTGGTTTTGTGTTAGAACCCTTTTACTGAACGCAGTGACAAAGTCCTGCTAAGCCAAGGGTAACTTGTTTTGTCTGTATTACTCATACTTACCAACATTCTGAAGTTGCCTTCCAGATGCCTGCCGGGGGAGGCGGACGGGGCTACGAAAATTGCATCATTTTGGACCCGCCACCATGACGTCATTTTAAACCGGGGGGGGGGGGGGGGGGGGGCCAAATGCTGCCCACTTCACTAGAAAGTGGGCAGATGCGGGAGTTTACAATACTCTCCCGGGAGTCCGTGAGACTCACCCGAAATGCGGGAGTCTCACGGATATTCCGGGAGAGTTGGCAAGTATGGTATTACTGCAGTTTACAGGACCCAGACAGAAGGTTTATATTTTGTCACTGGCAGGGCCGTCTTTCCCACTGGGCACGATGGGCAAGTGCCTGGGGGCCCCACTGGCAAGGGGGCCCCATAGGCAAGGCTCTTTCTTGGTATTAAGGAGAGCTTTGCTCTGTCTCCTATTGTGTTTTCATGGCAACCGCTAGTTTCCTGGTGATCTAGGAGGAAACAGAAAGTGGGGCAGGTCTCCAATGTCCGATTTGCGCTGCTGTGCATGTCCAGACCCCCGAAACCTGAAGTTCGGCTATGCGCCGTTACTTCCATCAAGACAATAGGGGCTACAGTGGACTGCTTTGCCCGGGGGCCCATAATGTTGGTAAGATGGTCCTGGTCCCTAGCATTGTGATGTGTTGTGAACCTGTCATTAAATGGGTTAATAACAAGCTTTGCTTGAATTTATCAGAAGGGTCAGTTGCTAGCCACATGTATAGGAAGAAAGGTTTAATTGCTGGTAAGTACCTTAAGTGCTGGGGCCCTGGAAGGAGCCACCGGCTGTAGAATATAGAAGCTTTACTTAAAAATATTATACAGCCAGCGGCTCCTTGCATTGTCCCCTTAACAACAGGAATGTAGGTGTCGGGCTTCAATGTTATGTACATCTGTCTGGTGGTCCGTTCTTTCACAAATGTTGCCTGTCACTTTTTCAAGAAGTCTGTCTTTGCAGTATGTCGGCAATGAGAGTTTTTGCGATAACCAAGTCAGGGTAAGTCTTGTTGGGATTTTCTGATTCGCTATAATGACTAACACCAATGAAAGAAGCCTTGAAGAAAAAAATATGTTTTGTTTGTTTGACATTGTTACATGTTAATTGTCTTTAAGTGTTGAAAATGCATGTATAGTTGCGAGTATACTTCAATAATTCAAGAGTAATTAAAATGTCTCAGAAGTAGTAACATCACATGAATCTGATCAATTTGTAATTTAATTTTTTAAAGCATGCTGGGACTTCCAGGCTGCAAGATATCATTCATTTTTTTATATATTTTGTTTCTTTCAGTGTGGACATGTGCTTTATAAGATAAAGATTAATTATATATCCCAGTCACGGTATGTTGTAGTTCCAAGCCACTATACTTATGCAAATACCACCTGCATATTTGTCCGTTGTTAATTTATGTATTTTCGCCCTATTCCCATAGATACAGAGAGTGAAGACTTATTTGCCTTATTTACAGGAATGTGCAGTATGCTTGAGACAGACTTTTTCAAGGATTCGATAGTTTTATTTTTCAAGTTAAAATGTAATCGACAGCCTTGTTTCCCTGTTCCCTGTTTCCCAAAGGTGGTTCAATCCTGATTCTGTATGCAAATAACCTTCTTATTTGTTCACCTAATTTTTAAACTTCTTTTAGAAATACTCAAGAACTGCTCACCTTGCACACAATTGTCACAAGGTCTCTAAAGACAAAATGCGGTTATACCAGAAAACATTGGTCATTGCCTTTCACCTGGTTATAGACACCTCACTCACAAAGAGCACAGCACCATATCCAGTCATACGCACCACAGAGACTAAGGAATGTTGTGCTGCACTTAAACAAGCACTATCCAGTTGACCTGAACTAAGTATTCCAAAATATGACAAACCATTCTCTCTTTTCATACCTGAGCAGTTAGGAAATGCATCAAGGGTTTTTACACAGAGACATGGTGACAAACATAGGCCGGTAGCATACTACATTGCCCTCCTAGATCCTGTTGCTCGGGCTCTGTCAGTATGCTGCACTGCTAATTGAAAAGTCGTCCTTTGACAACAATTGTTTTTGAATGTTCCACATGCAGTAGAAACATTGCTAACTTGTAAACAGACACAACACATTTCTACTGCTAGGCTTTCAAAATGGAAACTCAGTTTGCTGGTTCCCTCTAACATCATTTTGCAAAGATGTGCAGTCCTTTATCCTGCTACACCCCTGCCCCTCCCTGAGCATGATGAGAGTTTCCACTGTCAGAGGGTGGAAGTTGATTGTTTACGAATTGTTGAACAGAATTGTTTTTCAAGGTTAGATATTGAAGGTCATCAGAGAGGCAAATAGGCTTGGAAAGCTAAAAGTCAAGCTTCCAAGCCCTCGGACAAACAGGTGGCACAACAGGCAGGCTGCCGCCTCAGGAGCTTGTGGTGGGAGCCTGTCTGTTTCTCTTCCAGGACCAGTTCTACCACTGACACCAGTGTGAGAGGAAACGTAAGTCAATGACACAATATAGATCTCCTGAATCCCCACCCAGACTGATTTTCACCATCATCAGAGGTTGGGTTTGTACTCAAATCTGTTCTTGGTACAGAAACCAGACAGATCGTTATGGAACATTCTGGGCCCGAAGTCTGAAAACATGCAGCTTCCGGTGGACAGTATCAAGATGGAGTCTTTGAGGTCTGCCATAATCTGCATGGACCAGAATGAGTTCCTGGTGTCCACGGAAATCAAGAACACATATTAGGGTGTTCCAATGTGGGAAGGACACCAGTGCCTCCTCATACTTACTGTTCAGTCCCACAATATTACATTTTACTCTCTACCTTTCAGCCTTTCGGCAACACAGTGTTCATGAAGAGTGTGGCAGTCCTTCTGAGGTCCAGTGGGGTGATTGTCTTTCCCTACATGGACAACATGCTGATCAAGGTGGGATCTTCAGGTCTGGGAAGTCTTTTAGGAGATTGTGGAAAGATAGGTTCAGCCAGATCTTGACATGATGGCATCTCGGTTGAACCACAAGGCGCAGTGCTACTGCTCAAAGACAAGGGATCCAAAGGCAATTTTGACAGACACTATTTTGGTCCCTTGGTCATTTCGTCTGATTTACCTGTTCCCTATGGTAATATTTCTTCTGCAGGTCCTAATAAAGGTAAAAAAATTGAGTTTAGGTGATCTTGGTAGCATCGGACTGGCCAAGAAGGGTGTGGTACACAGACATTCTCAACATGGCAGAGAGCACGTTGTGGTGTCTGCCTCTAAAACAAGACTTATTAAATCAGAGGCCCTTTCATCACTAAGGTTTAGCTTGGCTGTCTAGTGACATGGCTGTTGAAGCCATGATCCTTAGGGCTAAGGGTTTCCCTAACAGCATGCTTCAGTCTATGCTTAGGACTAGAAAGACCATTTCAGCCAATAATTATCACAGTGTGTGAAAGATTTACATCTGGTGTGAAAGGAAGGGGTTTTGTACCTCTTCCTTTGAGTTGGCCCGTCTACTGCTGTTCTTGCAGGAGGGCTTGGATGGTGGTTTGTGAACTGTCTGGAGGATCTGGTTTGGGCCCTCTTGGTTTTCTTTCAAAGAAAACTTTTACTGGAGATGCAGACTTTCTTACAGGGAGTGATGCATGTGCAGACTCTATACATCCCTACAATAGCTCCTTGGGATCTCAACCTGGTGTTGTCAGCTTTATAGCATCCTCCTTTTGAATCTTTGGATTCGGTAGATTTAAAGTTCTTTTCCTGGAAGACAACCTTTTTTTGAGCTACAGCTACAAGGGTTTCAGAGCTGCGGTTCTGTCTTGTAGGTCTCCATACCTCATCTTTCAGATATATACCTATTTTTTGAGCCCCAAGTGGTCTCCAAGTTCTACCTAAATCAGTTTCATTAGACCATGGAAGGTCTGTAGACGTTGTTCCCTCTTGTGACACTGACACTTTGTCTGTCAATGTATCTATCCGTATTCCCAGGAATTGTAGCTGTTGAGACTGCACAAGATGACTCTTGATGAAGTGTTTATGATCCAGCCATGTTCCTGTAAAAACAATGTTCCTGTCTTGGTTTTGGCACTATGTTCTGTGTGTTCTTTCCTATTGCCAGTAGGTCATTGTGACACTGCAATTCCTTGTTTCCTGAGAGTCGCCAACAGGATCACAAGCACCTTTTTCAATGTTCTGGGGATGTGAAGATGCCGAATGGGAGACACATAAACTGGAAATGGTGAACCAAAGTGAAGAATCTGAGGAAACGATGATGCTGTGGTGCGTTTGGAATGCAGAGGTAAGCATCCTGCAAATCTACTGATGTCAGGAAATCTCCTTTTTCTACTGCTCCAAGAATTAAATTTACAGACTCCATGTAGAAATGTCTTATTCTTACAAACTGATTAAGTCTTCTTAGATCTAGAACAGTTCAAAAGACTTGTGACTTCTCTATCAGAAATAGTTTGGAGTAAAAGCCTGTTTCCCTGTGATTGGTGGGCACTGGACAAAATTACCCGTTTCTCCAAAAGTGTTTGTAGATTGCTGCATAGTGCTTCCATTTGCATTGGAGACCGTGAGCTCCTTGATTTTATAAACACTTTTTTCTTGGGTATTCTCTGAAATTCTATTTCGTACTGCTTGCTTACAATGTTGTGGACCCAGTGCTCCTGTGTAGCAAATATCCAAGCTTCCACAGAGCTCACAATCCTGCCACTCACCAGGGTGGTTAGAGGTTGGCTTTAACCATAGTCATAGCAGATATCTTGGTTGTCTTCCTTCCCACAAAAGGAACGAAAGGGCTGCTTGGATGAATGGACCACATACTTCCTTGAACTGTTGCTTTGAAAAAGAAAATAATTTTTAACTAGTCCTAGGTAAATGAAGTGGTTTTACTTTCTGTACCATTTTGAGTCATCATATCCAGTTTCTTACCAAACAGAAAACCCCCTTCAAAGGGAAGTGTAACTAAGCGGTTTTTAGACCGCTGATCTGCTGTCCATGGATGTAGCCAGAGCACTCCACTGTGGAAGTTACTCTTCTAGCTGAAAGTGTGCTAGTGTATACAGTGATGCCTGACATAGGACGTCCGTTTCTGTCCTCATAATCTCCACATCTTGTTAGTGTGTTGTCTACTTACTTTCTTGAGCATCAGCATTAGATTGTTCATCCAAATTCTGATTGCCCTGGAAACTGAAGCCATGGCTGCCCCTGATTTAACTGTTGTCCGTTGCAGAAACGCAGATTTTAAAAACATTTTTCTATTTTCCTATCCATAGGATCTTTAAGTAGGCCACCATTCTCTAATGGTAAAGCTTCTTTTTGTGGACGTCCAAGCTACGGAAGAATCCACTTTAGGTACTGAAAGCGGTTTAATAGCCTCATCTTCCTGAAAGGGATACATACGGTTTAATCTTTTCATACTAGATTGTTGTGTCTCCAATTGGACCCGATCTTTATCCAGCAAATCCTTCATCACTCTGTGTATTACGACTCTGGTCCTGATTCATCTTCGAATGCAAATAACACTTTCGACTGCCTATAATTTGAAGGGTGTAACGGAGGAGGGAAGGGGAAGTCAAACGTAGGCAATGTACAGTAATGGCATGCCGAGGTCAAACGGACACATTAGTCCGATTCAAGTTCTAGGCATTTTTTAGGTGCGTGTTTTTTTTTACATTCCTTTTATAAAAAAAAATATATGTATGTGTTTTGATGTGACTTTATTTTGCACATATTCATGTGCGTATCCTGTATTTTGTTCTGTCTGTCTGTCTACATGCGCCATGTATTGTATAGCTAGACTTACCCATATTCAAATGGAAACTTTCTTTGAGATCCGGTTGTACATGAACGTGGGCGCATGTGCGCGTAAGTTAAGTGCGTTTTATTTAAACGCAGGTTGTGTTCAAATTGCATTTGAAGATGATGTTTATACTATTTTTCTCCAATGAAGAAAGTCATCCTGCAAGGTGGATAGAGATGGTGTAACCTGTATACCTATAGTCTTATTAATGTGTTTAATTAATGTATCCACTAGCTCCAGATTCAATTTCTGCGTTCCTATTTAACTTCCCCATATATAGATTCTTTTGAAGACAATCCCT
Source organism: Mixophyes fleayi (assembly GCF_038048845.1). Taxonomy (NCBI): domain Eukaryota; kingdom Metazoa; phylum Chordata; class Amphibia; order Anura; family Limnodynastidae; genus Mixophyes; species Mixophyes fleayi. The sequence goes on along the minus strand of NC_134407.1, from coordinate 202,300,476 downwards.
GTACATTGTCCTAGTCTATACCTGTCTGGGATTGTGTCATTTTAAACCCCTTGTGTTTTATGATGTTCTCCTTTAGACTCAAAGTGCTTCCTCGTCTAATTAACTCCATATACTGTTCTAGGGGTCGTATCAAGCTATTTTCCATAGGGATACACTCCAAACATAAGGCCTCCATGTAGTCATGGGATATTTCCTTATCACATGGTCCACAAACACGATTATATAATTTTACAATCTTCTTTCGTTCCCCAGGTTCTGAAAGTGTTTCCCCGAGAACAAAGATAGAATAAAAATCTAATCTAAACTAAACTATAAAGATCTCCTTAAACACCCCTTACCAGTGTTCATCAGAACAAGTATCCTTTGGCTTTTTGGGGACAAGTTATGGCTCCATACTGCAGGCTATGTCAAGGACTCGGCAACGCAGAAGCGTGCAGACTCCCATCCTCCGCAAGGCTGGATATCACGTCAGCCGCTCAGGTCACACTCTGCCCTGGCGAGCCAACCCATCTCCCGGATATTCGTCCTTATGCAAGCGACACCAGGACCTCTTGGTTCCTCCCTGGAACCAAGTTAAGCCTTATACAGGACAAAATAAATACCTAACTGCTCTGCCACCACCTTACTCAGCTTTGGAGAGACATGAAAAAAGACAAGGGAGAAAAGGAGGAAACACGCTAAATACTTACCGGGGGTGTCAAATATATCCTGGCGCCACTCAGCTGATTAAGCATTAACCCATTTGTGTGGGCCCACCCTTTGCACTGTTCTTCTACAGTTGTTGGGGAACCTTGTTTCCGCTCTCTCGTATGGTTTCTCCATTGCTCTGACCTTTGGGGCTTAGTTCATCATCACCATTTATTTATATAGCGCCACTAACTCCGCAGAGCTGTACAGAGAGCTCACTCACATCAGTCCCTGCCCTATTCACATCAGTCCCTGAGTATACCAGCAGACTACAGGGGTATTGTTAGGAACCCCCACAGTCAGCAACACAAAACCCGGAGTCTACTCAGAAGCCTGGTTTTCGCTGGAGCCCCTAGTTTTGGGGACAGACTTGGCCGCAGGCAACTGAGGGTCGTCAATCGTGCGCTGACTCGGGAGAACCCAGTGATAGAGGATAGGAGCAAAAGCAGAGTGAGGTCCAGGCAAGGGTCGAGGCCGGCAGCAAACAGAATGTCCAGTACACAGACCGGGGTCAGGGGTCACAGGCAAATCAGCAGCGTAGGAGTCCAGGCAGAAAGGTCAAAAGGGCACAGGCAAACAAACGAAGTCAGGAATCAGGCAAAAAGGTCAGCAACAAGTAATAAATCCAAAAAGGTACAGCAACCAGGAACAGAGCAGGCTAGTCAACAGCAAGCAGGAACTATAACCGGCAGGGGAGGATTGCCCCTCTCTGCCTTATAAATACAAGCTGGCCAATAAGGAAAGACTGGGGGCAGGACCTGAAATTAGCCCTCTGACTGGGGTTTAGATTAGCGCGCACGCCCAGCTCCCCTGCATGACGACCGCCAGGACACAGGAGGACAGAGGGGAGCGAGTCGCGGCGGTGCCCAGAGCCGCCGCGGCTCGTAACAGGTATAGAGGGGAGGAGTTCAAACTTTTAGAGCAAAATTCACAGTGCCCAAACTCCAGCTGAGCCTCTATACCCGAGTGTTCCAGTGTCCCCCAATGGACTTGGAGAAAAGGATTTAATGCAATTATAAAAATCCAGTTTTTTTCCTAGATATTGAATAGTAAAATATAATTTTGGGTTATGGATTGATATGGTGCTATACGTTACTACTGCATCAAAACATAAACTTACAAGAGAGCGAATGGAACAGGAAGTCCCAAAGTTAAAACAGGAGACTGATTCATGAGCAGGCTTAAGTAACAGATCCATCATCAAGTTGAAACTTTCATTAATTCTAGTTGATCCAGAAAAAAGGTCAAAGTAAAATCCCAAATGTGACAGTTGCCAGTTTGGCCTGATAGGAAATAGGGTTGGGGATCCTTTCTGACCCCAAAAATGGCAATCTGATCTAGAGAATTTATCCATCACCCACGGTAATATCCTCTACAAATTATAGCTTCAGATACCGTTGTCAGTTAGTGCATTTGACGTCATCCTCTCGTGTGGTAAGGAATTCCACAGCCGAGCCACACTTACAGTAAAGAATCCCTTCCTAGGCTCATGATGAATCACTGTTTTTTTCTTTCACATTGCATGACTCCATGTACAATGGTAATACTACACATGTATGTTTGCATCACTAGAATTTATCACCCTTTTTATGGATCCCAAGATTTAGTTTGCCTTTGCAGCCACTGCCTGGCACTGAGTGCTGCTTCTAAGCTTTCTGTCCACTAGTATTTCCCAAGTCCTTTACCATCTCAGTTTTCCCCAATTGTATAACATTTAATGTGCAAGTAGCATGGTTATTACCATAGATATATGCTTACATTTATCTACATTCAATTTCATCCGCCCTTTTCGCGGCCCAATTTTCCATTATGTGTAAATCTTTCTGCAGCAAGTTACTACTGTGTTAATGGGCATCTTGCATACCAGCCATCTATTAGGTCAATAATGCAAAATAATGAAGAGAACTTTAAAAATCTATCTTGCCACTGGAATTTCAATGAAGCCTGACTTCTAATCCTGGACCTGTGTCACCTATGTGGTCACATTACCAATTAAACCTGGCCAAAGAGTTCATTCAGTTCCGCAAGGGAGCCGTCAACCACCGGGTGGCTAGGTATGTATTCTGGTTTGGGGACAACATTTGGGATATTCACTTGTGCTTCTGGATTGGTTAATATATTGTTACTGCTTCTATTCCATGTCCTTTAAAGAATCTGACATGCAAAAAAATAACATTTTGACGTAGTGTTTCTCCATGAAAAGGACTCCGACTTTGCACGGACAATTACAACTGGTAATTGTCACCAGTCATAGAGGGTCAAAGTTCATTAACAAAACCAATTTTTGATTCATAGAGTAATGGCCATTGCTTCATCACTAGCCACAGATCTTACAACACGGGCTCTTTCTGCTAACGGAGATAATTACCCTAAAACAATGAACTCACTTAGCACCTTTTAAACTCTCTTCGTTCTTTTGAAAGGTGTACGGAGATCTGATGGATAGTCACAAATAGTACACTGACACTATAATAATGTAAGTATGACTTACCGGTGACGTCCTGTGTTGTCATTGGTCGGAAAATAATCTCTCTCAGAGCCTCTAGCCACTCTTTCTGTTCTTTGGTGTTTTCACAGGTAAAGACAAACTCCCGCTCCGGTGTTTTAATAACAATTCCAGTATCCCACTTGCTATTCTTATTCAGACCTTCTGAGACCTGGTATCCACACTTGTTGCTTCCAATGAAGAGTCCACCTTGCTCAAAGGGGTCCTGGAAACATATAGTAAATGATGGTGTATTATATTACAGACCGCTAATATGTGTTATTTCCCGCTACTTCTAGAGGGGGTGTCAGGATCTGTTATATACTATATCTTAGAGTGTATTCTCATTGTATATCAACTACTACAGTGGGTGTCAAGAACTCTTATATTCTAGAACTGTAATGTGTATTCATTCTCACTATGTGTCACATTCTAGAAGGGGTATCAGGCTCTGATATATTCTATATCTGTAGTGCATATTCTCATTACATGTCACATTCTAGAGGTGTATCAGGCTCTGTTATATTCCATATCTGTAATGCATATTAAATCTCATTACATGTCACATTCTATAGGGGGTGTCAGGATGTGTTCTATTCTAGATATGTAATGTGTATTAAATCTCATTACATGTCACATTCTGGAGGGGTGACAGGATGTGTTCTATTCTAGATATGTAATGTGTATTAATTCTCATTACAAGTCACATTCTAGAGGTGTATCAGGCTCTGTTATATTCCATATCTGTAATGCATATTAAATCTCATTACATGTCACATTCTATAGGGGGTGTTAGGATGTGTTCTATTCTAGATATGTAATGTGTATTAAATCTCATTACATGTCACATTCTGGAGGGGTGACAGGATGTGTATTAAATCTCATTACATGTCACATTCTATAGGGGGTGTCAGGATGTGTTCTATTCTAGATATGTAATGTGTATTAAATCTCATTACATGTCACATTCTGGAGGGGTGACAGGATGTGTTCTATTCTAGATATGTAATGTGTATTAATTCTTATCACACGTCATGTTGTAGAGGAGGTGTCCGCACCTGTTACATTGTAGGCCAGTAATGTGTAGTAAATCTCATTATGGGTGATGTTCTATAGCGGGCACCAGTTCCTGTTACACATTGTAGACGGCCAATGCCAATAAATTCCCATTACCAGCAATTCTCTGTCTGGCATGGGTCTTCAATGCTGTCAGCCATTTTCAGAACTTACCAAAGGTTTTTTATAATAGAGAAGTTTTCTCTCCTCGGAATCTAGGTTAAACCACCGTTTCTTGAAAGCTTCTTTTTGCTGCAGAGTGAAAGTAAAATGACAGATTAATTGTAAAGAACGCTGCTGAGGTTATGAATCTGGTTGCAGTCAGTTAATATTGGGAAGTGTTTATTCGAAATATTCTCTCAGGGAACAATGTTTGTTTTACCAAAACAAGAATGTGATGTAAAGGACGAGGAAGGGGCCGCGCTGACTGGAAAAGGGAACTAATCCTACTCACAGTTTTCATATCAATGAGGAAGTTACGCAAACAAAATGCTGTGTGTAGTACTGCATGTAACAGAAAATAAAAACTCCTGACACTACACTTTTGTTCAGTTACAACACATGCAGCAAGCTGCCCCCCATCCAGCAACTGATTATATTGGTTTTACCGAGCTAAGAGCATGGTAACCAATGCCACACAAGTATTCCTCTATGCAGTGCAGGCTTCGGCCACCAGGGGCACCGATATAATAATGTATATGGCGGATATATTTAACATTAGACCACTCCCACCTCATTCCAGTGAACTAAATATATAGGAAATACGGTTCTCCGTGTAAAACAACTATTTGGTAAAAGTTTGGTTTATTTTTTTATTTCCTTATAATCACCTACTTACAGTAGAGGTAGCCATGTTGTGGACTGAACCAATATTCACAGAATGCCTGCACAAGTCCCAATTGAACTGGTAGGCTGAATATTGGTTCAGCTCACAAAATGGCTGCCACATATGCATTGACAATGAGCTTGGTCCATATCCCTCGAACTAGGGCTGATTACACCATGTAACGCTACATATCAGAATGTAATAATATAATTCCCATTGTATAATAATATAATTCATATTATATAGTACAGGCTTGTATACATCTGAACTGTGAACACTTACTGTAGGGCCAGTTTTTGCCATGTAGCCAGATTTTGTATAGCTGCGGGTGATCTTAGGTATTAACTAAAAAGGAGAGCAGAAAACATTAGAACACAGTGCAGTAAAACTTTTAAAAATCTTGGAACTTAAACGTGGGAAAAACAATTGGCTTACGTTGTAAGAAGACATTATTTAACACTATAGGTGATGGTGGCAATTTTGATAACCTCTCCAACATGCTTATGGGTATGTCGAAACACGTATTCTTTCTCTTTTTTAAAAATTGCCTCAGGTGTTTATTTCTCTAACGCCATGTGTAGGAGGAGCGTGGAAAACGAGATACTCCTTGCTTTTTACACCATGTTATAAAAAAAATATGGCCATATCTTTGCTGAGTTTTATTTATGTTTTTAGACTTTTGTACAATTGATTGATGGGGCTTTTCAGCAGCATTAAGTACTTCAGATACGTTCCAAACAAAAGGACCCTTCATCATCATCATCATCATTTATTTATATAGCGCCACTGATTCCGCAGCGCTGTACAGAGAACTCATTCACATCAGTCCCTGCCCCATTGGAGCTTACAGTCTAAATTCCCTAACATACACACACAGAGAGAGAGAGAACAGGGTCAATTTTGATAGCAGCCAATTAACCTACCAGTATGTTTTTGGAGTGTGGGAGGAAACCGGAGCACCCGGAGGAAACCCACGCAAACACGGGGAGAACATACAAACTCCACACAGATAAGGCCATGGTCGGGAATTGAACTCATGAGCCCAGCACTGTGAGGCAGAAGTGCTAACCACTTAGCCACCCTTTTGGTTTATAATGCATACATTGTAATTACATTCATCCATATTTATTTGCATTTTATTCACTTGTAATAATTATGCCTGGATTTGTGGATTTATAGAATATACTTATTTTTTGCACTTATTTCTGCTAGAGTCAATTGTGAACTGCAAAAATACAGACGCTTATTAACGTGCAATTGCTTTACTTCTCTAAGGTGCCTGTTACCGTTGGAAACAACCCCTTAAAACCAATCTGCGCCTACATTTAAGGCGCCGAAAAATGCATAGGGTGGAGAACCACTTTAGGAACACCACTTCATTTATTTAAACTTTTGCAATATTCTCTTAAGGCACTGCTCAGTTTAGGTGAGTGAAGGGACAGGGGTACTGTTTTTATTGCACTTCGCATTGTGCACCCTGCCGTAAAGCAGGGACTGCCCCAGTTTATGTTCCCCCTCATCCCCTTTATCACATAAAAAAAAAACTGTCAGCAAAATGAAATATCATGTTATCACTTCAATAAAAAAATGAATTAAAAATGAATCCACAATTAGCACATGCCCCAGATCAAAAAACAAAACCTGTCTAGTGAGCAGAAAAAAGTAAAAACAAGCCGGGCATACCTCTCAATTAGGGTAGGCGGCTTTGGGATGGGGGCGTGGCCATGTCATGATGGGGGCGTGCTAAGCTTTCTTGAAGCACTAGGCTGCCCAGTTCTCTCATCCCCTCCAAACACCTTCATTGCTGTGCGCAAGCGTTCACAGAGAATACCACCCTAATCTCCCACCCGTGGAACAAAACTGTCCCGATAGTGGGACAGAGCCCTCAAATCGGAACTGTCTTGCCTAAATTGGAACAGTTGGGAGGTATGGGCCGGTTAATAACCTTCAGTTCTACATTAACAATTCATACTATATTGTTATATTGTTCACCACTGGTTTCTGGTTTTTTTTAGTTTGACTTGGTAGCCGGTCTGCTCATTCTACGCATGATATATACCGTAAGTAAAAAATTTGTGCCCATGTGTAATTAAAAAATTGAGCTCCGTAATAACACAATACTATTTTCACAAGAAATGATAAATCACATTCACACACTTTGTAGTTCTGGCTAGGGCAATAAACCCCTTAAGACCATGGCCTTCTTTTACTAGTTTTTTACTACTAATTTTCTGATTTTTAGATAAATGACATGTAAGAACAAGGTAGCCCCAATTCCATAAAATAAAAACTCTGCGTCATCTGTCCATAGCGGCCGCGGCTCGCTCTCCGCTGCCCCCTGCATCTCGGCCATCTTCTTGATGACCGGGAAGTCACTTCCAGCTTCCTGCCCGGCCGTTGGACGGGGTGCTGTCAAAACGCTGCGTCCCGGAGATTAGCCGGGCGTGTGCGCATTAGTAAATAATTTATTATAAGCCTTCTGTGGCTGATTAGGTCAGGCTGGGCTGTTCTGTTCCTATTGGCTGCTCTGGGTATTTAAGGCAGGGACTGGACCTCCCTGCCGGTTATAGCGTCTTCAGTCCTGTGCTGTTGCTGACCTGCTGTTGGATTCCTGTTTGCCTGACCTTCAGTTGTGACCCTTGCTTGTACCTTGGACCTTGCCTGTTTGCCTGTTGCCCTGACCTTTTAGCCTGTATACTGGACTCTGCGTTTTCGCTTGTCGCCCTGACCCCTGCTTGGATATCGATTTGTCTGTCTGCTACGGATCCCTGACCTTGGCCTGCCACCCACCACCAGCTCCAGCCTGGGCTAGCGCCTCCGTTGCCATCTGCGCTACGGCCATCATTGATGAGCTTTTACTACACTGAGTAAGATCTGGGGGCATCTGAGTACCTGTGAGCACATTAAGCTCTACGGGAAAGGCGGCTGCTAAAAGTGAAGACCTCAACAACTATCCGTTCTAAAAGCTCATCTTGGTGGTCGTGAGCCCTAACATCATCTGAAAATTTGACGGATATATATTTTAATACTGAAATAGAATGACACTTATGAAATATACATTTTCTTTCTCAAGTACTTCCCAAAGGCAGTTCTGGATTTAAATTACTAGTTCAGACAAAACCGGCTCTACATTCTTAATAAAAGACAAATCAAGTAAAATAATTTACTGTGACTGTCCTCACTTCCTAGAAGAGCCAGGAATAGTTTACCAATACTCCGATACCCATACTTCCCCAGAATCCTCTGTTGTTTTTGCCAGAAGCTCATTGGTGATTGATGTAACCCCATCGTGCCCACCTGGTACAATGCCCCCTAATCACATCCGGCAATAAGGAACTGAACAGAGAGTTTCTCTGAGGAATCTCGGGGGGGTTAGCTGGAGGAATGCAGCATGGCTGGTTAAGCAGATACTGCTGTTCAACTAGTTTACCCACAGTGGATAGCAGTGAATAAACTTCTTTGTGTAGCCAAGAGATACCTTTCTTAAAAATAATGAGTCATTTCACCTTCTTTTCTCTCCAGTTACCAAAGCACGATTCTTTACACAGTATTATTAATATTATTGTCACTGATTTGTAAGGTACCACAGTACAGAAAATAGGGAAAACTTGTACATCAGGTTTACAATTCGTCGTTTCTGAGGTAATGCAATAGAAAAAAACTGCAATTTTACAAATCTGTTCTTCGTGGGATATAAGTCATAAAAGATTTTACTGAGTTAAGGAACTTTGCTGTAGATGTAACATCAAAAAAATATTGTTAATTATTTTTCCTTAATTTTAATTTTTCTTTATTTTTTTTTTAAGATAAAAATAAAATTGCTTGTAATACTTCGTAGACACGGGTGTTAATGTTGTACATTTATTGCTCGTTTTAAAAGCGCTTTTGTAGGGAACCGGTTCTGACTGATACACTCGAGAAATGGTTCCACCAGATAGACATCTATATGAGAATGGACGATATATCCCTCTTGGCCACGGATAAATACTACAACTTTGTCCTGACCTGGTTGGGATAAAGGAGTTCCATACTTATATAGCGGCCCTCACAAAGTTGACCTCCCCTCTTGGTGTGTCATAAGGACATAATTTCCTAGGGCGCCCCCCGGGAGCCTTAATCTAGATCAAACTCCATGACATCCTTTGTGCAAGGCACGCGCTTCTACTTAGACTTGACCGATTCTGGCACTTACGGCCGCCTGTGTCTGGAGAGTCGGGTGCGGGAGGGAAGTGCAAACACAGGCCAAGTACAGTAAAGGTGTGTTTACACGAATACGGCTCATGCAGACCTGCAAAAACACGCTTATACGCCTCTCGTAAGGCCTGTCTTTTGCTCCTGCTATAGGGCAGGTGCAAAAACTCTCTGATGATGATGATGACTTGTCATAGACCAGGCAGACATGCTGCTGTTTCAGATGTAGGGGCATCTCGAGATGTGTTTGGCTGCGCATGTGATGCTCTAATTTACATCTTTTTTTTAAGTGTGATGTACTCCAGTTTTGCCAGCCACTCTGATCAATCTCAGTTTCTGATAAGCAATTACGTCACATTGTGTCAAATTTGAGCGCTAAATTATTACACTTTACTGCACGGAGGCTTTGAGAACGCAATTCTAACAGTTGTTTTGATATTTTTATTTTACTTGTTGATCGGGAATCAAACTCATGACCACAGCACTGTGAGGCCAGATTACTAACCACTGAGCCACCGTGCAAAGCTATTGTTGTTCCATGAAAACTGGTGTTAAGGGTTTTATTGCAGGAACATATGAAAAAAAAAGCCAAGTTGTTGTCTCTTATTTTCAAATGGATTAACAAATCATTTCCCCATGTTTTATGTCAGTAACAACATCACATCTGACACTGATGTTTATTACCAATGTATTAATGTATATTTCTACATAATTGGCTATGAAAATCATTTTCCTTAGTTAAATACACATATTTTACACTGAAAAATATGGTTTAAATAAAGACCGTTATCATCTAACTGACATTGAAAATAAAACACTTTAAAGTTCCACCTCTGATCCCCACACTATATTTAGTATTCCCGATATGTATTGGTAATGTCACGTGTGTTGTATATGGTGCACTATGTATCACGGTTCTGACAATACAACTGCTCTCTGTATCAGAAGATTTTATAGAATGTACAACTTAGTTCCAAACAACTGTAGACGACAATGGACAATGAGCTGCAGGCATCAGTGTGAGATATAGGATTAAGAATAGGGATTTACTGTCCTTAAATAGTAAACCTATCCCTCCTTCTGGATGATCTCTTCCAAGTACTTCTCGTTATATTCTGCCTGTCGGGAAGGAACATAGATGGCAGAACTCTCTGAACCCACATGAACTTGTGAATGAGAATAATACTCCATAATAAACACAGTTAGTTCACTTCTCACCTCGGCCTCTGCGGTTCCTGGGAATGTCTTCTTCAAGTAGTTGAACCGGGCTGACCTTAGTACATTATACCAGGTGACTATTTCCTGAATCGGAACAGAGCAATCACAAGACAGAAGTGAGGAAAGCAAAAAATATCTTTGTTATGTGAATTCCAAATTCAAGTATCTACAGATCTGGATATTCCACTCTTGTATTATAACACCTCTATTTGTCAGTGTTTACATGTCTAAGGATGATGGGTCTAGATCTAGGCTCAATGGATGTCATGCTTGCTGTCTCGGAAAATACACTGTGATAATATCTCATTTTTCACCATTGTGCCTGTGTAGGTTACCCAGGCAACTATAACTGGATGTCAATTAGAAAATATACAAGAAACAGTGGAAGTTCTAAAGTGTTATTACAATACTACCTGTGACTGTAATAAAGTTTGGGGGTATATTTACTAAATATGCGGGTTTAAAAAAGTGGAGATGTTGCCTATAGCAACCAATCAGATTCTAGTTATAATTTATTTAGTGCATTCTACAAAATGACAGCTAGAATCTGATTGGTTGCTATAGGCAACATCTCCACTTTTTCAAACCCGCAGTTTAGTAAATATACCCCTCGGTGTAAGAATTATGGCATCAATTTTGCCGACCATGATTGTGCTATGAGTGACATAAGTGACCATTGATTTGGTAGTTGTATCTTGCTTACAATAGATATGAAATATGATCTATTACAGGTAAATAAGGCAACCACTTTCATGTCTGTACCCACAATCCTCTGGTGCAAAGCTGTTATATATTATACTATTACTGGACTGTGCTTGTGAGAACAGATGTTGTCCTGACATACTGTAGGAAAAAAAAAAAGACCTATTTACCGCCCCGTTTTCATGGTAGACGTATATACTCCTCGTCCGTCCGTCTACAACACATGTAATCTCCAACCCATGTGGGTGTTTGATCTTATCGCCCTGGAACATGGCATTCAGACTCTGAATTGGTATCTTCCCCTTAGGCCCAAAATGCTGAGGAAGAGAAACATATGAGATTTTCCAGACAGGTGCCCCTTAAATTGACACGGTCCCCCAGTGTACAAGTCTGTATAATCAACTCTGAGATAGTGGAATTACAACGAGATATCTCTATTACTTTCCGATAGTTAGTAAAAGGTATGATCTACTCAGGTGCCATATGGATTTCCTTGTTAATGGTCAAATTCAAAAAAATATATATCTTTTGTAAAAAATAAACGTGTCTTCTATAGCTCACATATTGCCTGCAAAAAAACTCCAAACTACTGTATACCACACTGGTATAACCCCCTCTTGGCTAAGTACCGTTTACTAGAATGCACCAAATAGTTTAGGTGATATGGTGAAAGTACCTCAGGGCGGGATTGAGAGTCAGTGACAAGATTTATATGCATGTTTTGATGTCCCAGGAAAGGGCCCTTGATCTAGGTAGTATGTTCGAGTATGACAAGTTGTTGATTCAAGTTTAAGCCTGTCAATATAGTTGCGACCTTCTCTAATGTTTGACCAGAAGTTCTGCTGATTGAAGCACTGACAGTGGCGAGAATGAGTTGTAGTCGAAAGTTACGCTGGCCAGAGTTCCAAATGGGAGACTAGTGCGGGCCATGTAGAGCTGCAGAAGGTGCATTTGGGGGCATGCTGTGTGCAAAACCCAATACTGCCAGTTCAGTCTGCTTAGAGAGTGGAAACAGTGAGGACAGAAGACCTGGCAATAATTATTGAGCAAAGCACCTCTAAGCTGTTTGTGACACCCATGTCTAGTTGGAGGAACAGTAGCATGGACCTGATGCTGAAATCACGGAAGCTGATATGTAGTAGAGCAGACCTAGCCAAGCTGTGGCTCTCCAGGTGTTTTTGAAACTACAAGCCCCAGCATGCTTTGCCAGTAGAGAGCCAGCCAATAGCTGGCAAGGTATGCTGGGACTTGTAGTTTCACAACACCTGGAGAACTACAGGCTGTCCAGGCCTGAAGGACAGTGTAGAGGTCGTAAATCCCAATCCCCAATGCCCGTCAGCGCCAGTTCTTGTGCAGAACCTATCAATTGCTTTTGAATATCAAAAGATGGTTTGGCGCCCATTCTTCTAGCATCTGCGCTACTACAACTGTGTCACCTAACCGTTGAACTGGTTTTCAAACTTGCATGTGCAAGGGAACTTTCTAAACATCAACCCACAGAGCCTGGGGATACAAGACAATCTGAGCTAGCCTGGAAGTACCTGAATAAGAGGAAAGTGCATGTTGAAGACCACCTACACCACCCAACAACGTAAGAGGGTCTACACTTATTTCAAATATGTAGGTATCTTTTCTAATAGTCTGTCCCCTAAATCTCAAGTATTTCAAACGGAACCGTCAACTATACACAGCGGAGGGAACCATTTTGTGGGATGAACCAATTCACTAGAAATTATCTCAGTGATGTCACTGGATCCTTGTGAATTGATAGGCTGCATTCTGAAGAGTATTGGTGCAGCCCACCAAGTGGCAGCTTCCGCAGTCTGTAGATGACTTTTTTCAAGAGTTTTCCCTCCCTGAAAGAATTTCCAACTTTACTGTAAAATAAACACAATTAGAAAACTATTGCCATACTCACTTTGTCTTTAGTGTAATATTTCAGCAGCCCCTCACTCTCGGAGAATACAAAAAGTCTCTTTAAAAACTGGCCGTTGTCTCGTCCTTTCTTCCACAGGTAACCCTCTTTATATTCTGACAGAAACAAAATGGAGGTCAGCTTACAGTAAGGATGTTACGCGTGATCATCTCTGACCATTTTATGTATAGAACATAGTTGCCAACATATTAAAAAATTTACCAGGGACATTTTGCTGCAATACTATCTTGGTGCATTTGCCCCATTATGTTAATGTTTACACTATGTAATTATAGTGCATGTTTTTGTAATCTTTATGCTCCTCTTGTATAAGAATAGATTGTAAATTGCAGCCAACATTCAGAAAATGAGACATTTTATTGTACAGTTGGCCAATACTGAAAAATAGGGACGGTTGCTGGAAATTAGGGACGGTAGGCAAGTAGATTAGTAGATAAGCAAAGACGCATTTGTTCTGTGATTATTAAGCAACTATACATTTACCTACTGCGTACAACGAGTTTGTATCCCTTGTAAACTCCCGCCGTTCATACTTTGCTCTGATCCACTGTTCCTTTAATACCCTTAAAGAAGACAAAAAACCAAAATGGAACAATTGCCGGCAATGACTTCATCTTCCCGAAGACACAAAATGACAGCAGTTCCATTTAGCAGTCACAATATGGTAGAAATGGCAGACAATGTTGGGCGCAAGGGTGTGGCGTAATGTCAGAAATATAATATGCATCTGGATTACTTTAGCTCTCAGTGACCGAAGTATTTTTATTTCACTCAATAAATTTGCCCATATAAAACAAATGACCGGGCAAAGAATGATGTCTTCCGTATGCCAGTCAAAAATATCTACCTCGTGTAACGTGTTTGTTGTCAGGGTGACACAGCATGGAATATCCACCATGTTGGGTGTTACCATGGTGAGACACCATTTTGTGTGTTAACATGGAGAATAAGCACCATACACTGATCATACATACACTGCATGTAGAATAACCTCCATGCACTGACCATACATACACTGCATGTAGAATAACCTCCATACACTGAGCATACATACACTGCATGTAGAATAACCTCCATACGCTGAACATACATACACTGCATGTAGAATAACCTCCATACACTGAGCATACATACACTGCATGTAGAATAACCACCATACACTGAGCATACATACACTGCATGTAGAATAACCACCATACACTGAGCATACATACACTGCATGTAGAATAACCACCATACACTGATCATACATACACTGCATGTAGAATAACCTCCATACACTGATCATACATACACTGCATGTAGAATAACCTCCATACGCTGAGCATACATACACTGCATGTAGAATAACCTCCATACACTGAACATACATACACTGCATGTAGAATAACCTCCATACACTGATCATACATACACTGCATGTAGAATAACCTCCATACGCTGATCATACATACACTGCATGTAGAATAACCTCCATGCACTGAACATACACAGACTGCATGTAGAATGACCTCCATACACTGAGCATATATACAATGCATGTATAATAACCTCCATACACTGATCATACATACACTGCATGTAGAATAACCTCCATACGCTGAGCATACATACACTGCATGTAGAATAACCTCTATACACTGAGCATACATACACTGCATGCAGAATAACCTCCATACACTGAGCATACATACAGTGCATGTAGAATAACCTCCATACACTGAGCATACATACACTGCATGTAGAATAATCTCTGCACACTGATCATACATGTATAGAATAAACATACATGACATCTTTTTCGGTGGGTATGTAGTAAAATGGAGGTACACAGGCTTCATATTCATCCTTTGATCTTTGATTCCCGTGACTTCTCATGAACTGTGGGAGAGAGGTAATAACACATGTATGTGCGTGTACAAAAAATGCAGCAATGGCAAAGAGAGAAATATTGTACAAAATCATACAGCCAATATCCTATCGCAGGGCAGTATAGAATACACAGAGAAGCATGTTATATCACATAACAAAATATTAACACAATCCAGTATATAACAGAGCAGCATAGAATGCATATGAAAGTATATTGTATAATAGGAAATGAAAGAGGCACAGTCCGATATGTAACAGAGCAGTACAGAACAAACAGCTCAATATATTGTATAATCAGGGCCTGATAAACCAATAGGGACAGGACTGATTAAATGGGTGAAGGGGGCTGATTAAATGGCTGAGGCGGGGCATTTAAAAAACAGACCAGCTTTGGGGACGGGGGGGGCATGATCTCTGTATTGTGTGGCAGTTCCAAGGATGCCCTCTGTGGTCTCAGCAGCCACTAGAATGCTAATTACTAGTCAGGTGGGGCTAGTAGATCATGGATGTTGGTATTTGAATTTAGCTCATATATTTATTGTCTAAATGTGCCTGTGCTATAGGGTAGTTTTATCTGGTCACAATGGAGTGTTGTGTTTTTGCATTATAATGTAATGTTTGCCTATTTGCAAAACAGCACACCAACTTTCTAGAAGCCACCAAATGCCAACAAAGTTGCAAGACCAAGCAGGAGAGAAAAAAGCAGGTTGTCAAAGCTGCAACAACTGTCTCAATCTGAATGTTGGTGAATACTCCTGAACATTCATATTAAGGAGTATTCCTAAGTGCCCGAATATTCATTAATTAGTTCCAGATATATGTCTTATGTAGCCGGGTGCTGACCTGTGTAAATGACAGCGCTAGGTGCTACTCAGTAAATGACTCGTGCATATAATTAACAGCACAGTATTTCATGCCTAAGCTAAGTGTGAGAGGTGGCAGCTGGGGGCTGAGGAACAGCCAAGAAGAATGAAGGTGATACTCAGGGCCTGATCAGCCAATAGGCTGACCAGGCTGCAGCCTGGGGCGCTGGAGCCTGGGGGGCGCAGCGTCACGGAGATAAAAAAAATTTCACTGCCTTTTTTTTTTTTAATTTAGGCAGCGCCGGGCCTGCATCATCGGGACTGCCCCTGGTGTAAAGGGGGCGGTCCGACTGTCACTACTACATGACAGGCAGTCTGGCAGCGATCGCTGCTAGCTGCCTGTCAGCGCGGCCGCGGGAGCTTCTTACTGTGGTCACGTGAGATCAGGACTTCCGCATCTCACGTGACCACAGTAAGAAGCGCCCGTGGCCGTCCTGACAGGCAGCTAGCAGCAAGGCGGGGGAGGCGGGGGGGCGCTGCGGCGGTAATAGCCTAGGGCGGCTGGTACCCTTGATCGGGCCCTGGTGATACTGGAGAGAAATGGAGAAATATTACATGGATAAGTGTATGCTCACTATGAAATTATAGCCAACATCTAACTGGGTTATTTGCAGCTACAATTAGGCAGTTTGAACTATACAGTGATAACAATACTTTGTAATATAGTCTGGGACAATTAACTGTCAAGATCTTACATTCATGCATAGAAAACCTGTGGTGATATAAACACTATAGGATAAGGTTTGGTTTAATGTGTATCGTTGTTCGATTGATAGTTTCTGTCAAACATAGTTAAACTGTATATCGTAATGTATCTTCTCTGTATTAGAACTTACTTAGTATAAGTAATAGGGTTTTTTAGCTAGATAAGATAACTTGCTGAAGGAAAACATTCTTTAGAACTATTGTAGTTTCTCCATTCATCATCATCATCATCTATTTATATAGCGCCACTAATTCCGCAGCGCTGTGCAGAGAACTCATTCACATCAGTCCCTGCACCATTGGAGCTTACAATCTAAATCCCCTAACATACACACACAGACCGAGAGAGATTAAGGGCAATTTAATAGCAGCCAATTACTATAATGTTTTTAGAGTATTCATAGATTGTGAAGTTATGAAATGGCTTTATTTACTAGTTATCAATGATCAAATCGATTAGTCGATTGGAACCTACAACATATCAATAAATAAATATATACTATCTGATTGAAATTCTACCATAAAACATTGTTCATGTGACATGTAAATGTGATAACTTTAGTACTGTTCGGAAAGGGAACTTCTTGAGTTGACCCCTGGTTGCTCTAATTCTGGGTTACCTGCTAAGTCCCTATACATAGTTCAACATATAGCTACCTATGTGTATTAATTGGTTGTTGCGCATATGCAGTATGATATTTTGTTTGTTGCTGAATACAAACATAAACATTGGGGGGTGGGGTGGCTCTAGGGGTGTATTAGCCTAGGGTGTCCGAAACCCTTAATCAGGCTTTGAATATAATGTAAGAGTATAGTGGCACAGTCCAGCATGTAGGTCAGGTCAGTATATGGTATCAAATAGACTCTGTAGCACCCCATAATGACCAATTTAGTAGACAGGGGCCCTGTTGTTGGATTAATTAAGGGTGCTCTGATCATTGGCAGGTTTGGAGGTTTAAACACCTGCTCACGTTGTCATTCAAGCCCAAGCTATTCCTGATAGCCTTGACTTTGTGGGTAGTCAAGCGGAGAAAGAGCTGAAATAGGCAGTGACAATAGCTGTATCGGAGAAATAGACAAGACCGAGATCCCTGAGGGAGGCTCCATGTCTCAGTGAGCGGCATGCAGAGCAGACGGAGATCAAAAGCCCAACACTGTCGGTTTAACTTGCAGAGAGAGTGCAGAGACAGGTTACCCGGGTCAAGTGAGAATAGCCCAGGTACTCAAAGGCTGTGTTGCCCACATGAGCAGACAGATGAGAATCACCTACACAACCACACCAGTGCAAGAGGGGCTACACAGCATTATAAATTGATTTTGTCTCGGCAGTAAATATCAGAATGTGATATTTGGACTGTGGCCTCTATAGCAGCTTAGTATGGTCTGCTGGGTTTGCAGACTGTCCATCCCTGGTGCCTTCTAGCAGACAATGGGGGACTGTTAAGCTGGGTACACACTACAGGTTTTTCACCCGATTATCGTGCCAATCACACGATAAACGACTGTTAGGTCCGATTTTTCTTATTAATTTGTACGCTCCCATGATCACGTTTTATTGTACCAAAGCACGTCGTATCGTTTGATTTGGTTTTATAACCGGACAAAAAATCTCTATAAACGATGGAACGATTTTGGGCAAATTCTGAAGTGCGTATGCAGTGACGACCGGCAGTGTCCATAGATCTCCATAGAGTCTACAGAGTTACGATCTTTTCAGACGATGGTTATGACAGATGAAGAGCACAGATCTGTAGATAAATCGTGTACAACATGTATAGTGTGTACACATCAATAGTTGGTAAAACTGTTAATCCCGGTATCTCATTGAGAGAAATTTTCTGCAGTGTGTATCCAGCCTTATACAAAAAATACAAAAGTGGTTCACAAGGCCAAGCTGCTGTAACTCCTATTCTTTTTTTTTGGTTGTACTAAAAGAAGGAAATGAACATATTGGTTGCCATGTTTTACAACTATTTTAATTAATGCCACCCATTGTCACAGCACATAGATAAGTAATAGGGAGTTAAAGAAGTATACACCTACCTCTATCAGATCATGTTCCATGTTATCCAGTTGTGTTGATTTAACTTTGCCAATCGATGAGATCCTGTGGACCCCAGAACATTGCAAACAGACAAACACCCCCATATTGCATGATGCCCAGTCGGGATCTGTAGAGAGATATTTTATTAGTGCGAATGAGATGTGACAAACATATCTTATGTATTATTATTATTATTATTATTATTATTATTATTATTAGTTGATGATCCAAGAGGGGGAAAGGAGTGTTCAGGAAACCAGAAACTGACCATGGTCATCTGTTCCCATTACTTAATTGACTTTTCCATTTAGACTACTCCAGGAAATAAGATTCTCATGTGATCCTTAATTGAGAAAATAACATGTGTTTGTATTTAATTTATTTTATATGGAAAATGCGACGTTTAATATTTATTAAGAAGAGTCGACAATATTCTCTCTTGTGTACAAAACACTTAATTACGTTATTATATTGTGTACAAACACATCAATAAAATTGCTCTGAAACATTCCTACTAAAGGATAGTTTAAAGGATTACTAATACTTCTCTTCACACAATCTGAGATATGTGACGAAACATCATGCTTAGGAAATATCGTCAAAGCTTAATCTGATGAATGAATGTGTACAACATGTCGACCCTTCTATAACTGTTTAGGAAAATTATGTATATCGTTCTTTTTTTCTGTGACTGAAAGAGGAGGTTTCTGCTCTACTGTCATTTAAGTTTTCACTTACAGAAATGCGTAATCATCATCACCATTTATTTATATAGCGCCACTGATCCCGCAGGGCTGTACAAAGAACTCACTCACATCAGTCCCTGCCCTATTGGAGCTTACAGTCTAAATTCCCTAATGCACACAGACAGAGAGAGAGTCTCTAGGGTCAATTTTGATAGCAGCCAATTAATCTACTAGTATGTTTTTGGAGTGTGGGAGGAAACCGGAGCACCCGGAGGAAACCCACGCAAACACGGGAAGAACATACAAACTCTTTACAGATAAGGCCATGGTCAGGAATTGAACTCATGACCCCAGCGCTGTCAGGCAGAAGTGCTAACCACTTCGCCACTGTGCTGCCCAATCAGTACTAATGCATGAGGGGTGGGAATGAAGACCATTGATACTTCAAATGTATTTATTTTGTGTGACCGGCAATCCTGTTAACTCCACTTTAGAGATCACAGCTACAGAATTCACTGATAGGGTTGAAGCAATTTTCTCCCTGTATTGAAGCTATATGTGGAAATCTTAGAGGCACAGTCATGCGTGTGAAAAGTATTTTGTTACCCCATTACGATGCCTAGATGTGATTTTTTTTTAATTTATGCAACTTCTGAGTGTTTTGTCCATGATCAGCACTTCCATCCTGTGGTTGTATCCTCTCTTTGTACGGATCTCACTTGCGCAACTGGCAGAATTCTATTTCAGTACAGGAACAGGAAGTAGCGTGGGTGACCACAAAGTGAGCAATCTCTTGTCATTGACCACTGCTTCTATCTAGAGAAATATGTCTGACACTGAGCTTCTGGACTATCCCGGTAGCAGAATTCTGTGTACACAAAGCTCAGTCAGTCAGTGATATTGATGTTTTCCAGAAGCAGGTGAAAAAGGAGGTTAGCTCTATCTTACGGCCCCAGGAAAAGGATTTCAAGTTGAAGGAAGAAAGACAGTTAGATGATTGTCAAATTTACGGATTTGACCATGAGTCCAAAGAGCAAGGGGGTTAATGTAGTAATAATGTCCTAAGACTAGTATTAATAAGTCCATAATAATCCCTTGTGATATGGGACTCTAATAAGTGAAATGAGATCCACTTGTATAACCCTACCACATGCATTATCCAATGCAGATTTAGAATAATATTTTATAGTTTCAACTCATCTGTTTTCTTCTTGAATGTCTTGATAATAACGCACTGATCATAAAGGATACTAATGATGACAGCGACGTATGCAGGTAAAGAAAATTGAGCTCAACACACCCAAAATGTGTTGTAAATCTCATATTAATTGATAAAATCAAGAAAAGTAGCAAATTCATCAAATTCTTTTTGATTACCATCCCAAAACCAGTATAATGTAATCTATGAACCAGACCCCTTGAGCTATGAAATAAACAGATTACATATATAGAAAATATACCATCCTATTCGCACGTTCTTAAAACATGCTGGCATATGTGGGTGCCACAGGAGTCCCCATTGACGTGCTAATCCAATCCTACAGCAATTGCCATCAAAAATAAGAAAAATTATGTGTAAGTAACGAATTGCAATCATTCCAAAGGAAAAAGTTGAAACGGGTCCAAATCTGTAGTGTTCAACAGCCTTAAAAGCATCACCAGGACAAATATTACTATACAATGAAACCTATTAAGCCTGTGAAAGTGACGTCAGGCATAGGAAATCACTGAAAAGCTTAAAAACGTCATTTGTATCCTTAAAATAGGAGAGGAATGTCTCCATCATAGAGCATCATTAAAAATCCAGAAACACATGAGTACATTACTGAAGCCTTAACAGCAGATACAACGGGTCGTATGGGTGGATCCACTGACTCTTTTTGATAAATAGTACCAAACAGGAATTTTAGGATGTTATGATTTTAAAACAAACTGGTAGGTTCCCCTCAAAAATAAAAATCTTGCTTCACACACCATGGAAGGGTGGGTAATAAAAAAAGTGTTATCATCATCAGCTATTTATATAACGCCACTAATTCCGCAGCGCTATACAGAGAACGCGCTTATATCAGCCCTTACCCCATTGGAGCTTACATTTTAAATTCCCAAACACATTCACCCACAAAGACAGAGAGAAACTAGGGTCAATTTGATAGCAGCCAAATAACCTACTAGTATGTTTTTGGAGTGTGGGAGGAAACCGGATCACCTGGAGGAAACCCACGGAAACATGGGGGAGAACATATAAACTCCACTCAGATAAGACACAAGTTGGGAATCAAACTCATGACCCTTTAAGGACCATCCCTACAGCCCCACCAACAGATTGTCAAAATGAATCTCTTTAATACAAAAATGTTTTGGACTATCATACATAATAATGTTATGTGTATTTAAATCCCTAAAACTTTGTTGGACATTGTGGTAATTTTCATTGTGTACATTAATTCATATACTGTGATCGAGATGTTTGGTTTATGTAATTCATGCCACTCACACCAAATATTTTATATAATAGAGAGTGTGGGAGAACATATCTGTACTAAACAAAAAAAAATAAAAAAATTATACCAGACTTAATATAATTGAGCATTTTGATTTGATAGATTTGGGGCACAAAACTGCCTCCATGTTTATGAGCCTTCAACATGTCCCTGTTCCCAGAAGAGGTCGAGATATTAATGCTGTTAAATGAGAGGAAGATTGGATAATTAGATTGGGAGCAAATGGTCCTTGTAGTTTGATTTGAATAAGAAATATAATTTTTGTGTGATATTGTGTTCTACGGCTGAATATAAGTATATGGAGAGAATTCAATTGGTTGCAATGTTCTGAGGAACATTGCGGCCGTGGGATTTTTACAGAAATCTCAGCTGATTTTTCCTCGCACTTCATAGAGATAGTAACGGTAAAAATGCGCAGCGGAACATCGTGACTCATTTAATTCCCCCTACATGTCTTATTTCTAGCTGTGCATGGATATTCTTTTTCTTACTACCTGAGAGCCTCAGGACATTGTCACTACAACAGGCTACAATTAATGTTATTTAGGTAATGCAAAGGGGATAAAAACTTTACCCATATGCTGAAATTTCTTAGAGCGGTGGTTTCAAAGTGTGCGCCGCGGCACCCCTGGGAGCTGCGACGCTATCACAGGGGTGCCGCCGAGGCCAGGAAATAAAAAAAATACTTACCAATCCGACGGCGCCCAGGACCCTGCATCCTCCTCACTTCTCATTGATTATGTCAGGCGTGATGTCATCACGCCCGACATATTCAGTGAGGAGCTCAGGGAGCTCCGAGCTGAAATTCAGTGAGTAATTACTGTATTAACGGTAATATTTTTCGAGCGCTCGTTTTCCAGGGATCTCGCTAACAATTGAATACCCCCCTTAATATTAGTTGTAAATTATTCTTTGACAGAAATATAATTGAAAAAAAATATATAAAAATATTCTTTTCTCTTGGATTTATGTGTATTATTTTTGCAAACAACTTACTAAGTATTTCTGTGCTGACCTAAATACTATTTTGACCCAATTACTTATAAAACGGGACTGCTTGGTAATTATTTTGGATGGGTGCCTTCAAAAAATTAAGGAGACTCTAAGGGTGCCGCAAACTGTAAAAGTTTGGGAACCACTGTCTTAGAGCCACTGCTGTCTGCTGAGTGGCAAGCCACCAAATGCGAAGATTCCACTAGCCATGATTGGCTCAAAGCTTTGTTGAAATACATCCACTCATTCTAGATTGTAAACTCTCACAAGCAGTGACGCCCTCTCTACAATCTGTCACATGTTGGCATGTTCTCCATCAACCTCTTATTCTCTGTCTAGGTATGATTTATTTTGCGTATGATTTGTTGTACTGACTGTCTGGAGCTACGTAGTTTAAACGTAGCGGCTGGGGAAAAAATGTGACATTTCAGGTCCAGCGCGCAGGGTGTTCAAGGACATTACCAGGAAAAAGATGTTATAACCTTTAACTGTTATACAACACATGTGACAGGATAATAGGCAACTATTCTAAGAAAAGGGAAATACATTCTGTGACGCTATGAATTTCAGAGAGTTAATCTGGAAATTCTGCAAATCTCTGTGCTCCTGTAAGTATGACTACAACTCTGTGTAATATCTGTGTGTTCACTACCAGGGTATAATAAGGATTATTGCTGGGCACTACAATATGAAGAAATATACTCTGGGAATAATATACCGACACCTATCAGTGCAATCTATAGGGCAAAACAGTGGACAGATCTCTTGTGCTATGAATAAATTAATATTTGCACCTATGGTAGTAAACCCTTCCATCAGTTCTGCTAGTCACAGGACCTCATTTACAAAGCACAAGAACCTCAATTTGTGCATGTGCAGGGGCTGATCAACCAATAGGCTGATCAGGCTGCAGCCTGGGGCGCTGGGTCCGGGGGGGGCGGCGGGGCGCAGCGTCGGCACACAGAAAGATTTTTTTTTTCATTCTATTTCTCATGCTTTTGTTTTCCAAACCTACTCACTTATCGGGCCGCCCCTGGTCTCAAGGGGAGGCCCCCGAGTCAGCGTATCACTAACCATCACTCCAGGCATTCCCCAATCATCCAGATAGACAGCAGCTAACAGCAAATCAGACGCTGTTAGCTGTCAGGCAGTCCGGACCCGGTGCGCTGTTTAGTGTGGTCATGTGAGATTTTAACATCTCACGTGACCACACTAAACAGACCGCACCCGCACTGCAAGAAGGAAGGAGCGTCGCACGGGACAGAAGAGGACCAGTCCGGCAGTGCTGCGGGGGCATCGTTGTTATTAATTCTCTATGGGGGGGATCATGACTCAGGGGGAGGGGGAATAGGCTGCAGGGGCATCATTATTATTAATTGTCTATTGAGGGGGGGGAAGATCATGACTCGGGGGGGGGGGGAATAGGCTGCAGGGCATCGTTATTATTGTCTATGTAGGTGGGGGGATCATGACTCATTATTATTGTCTATTGAGGGGGGAGGAGATCATGACTCATGTTGGGGTGGAAAATAGACTACAGTGGCAACAATATTATTAATTGTCTAGGAGGGGCGGAGATCATGACTCAGGGGGGGATCATGATTCAGGGGTGGAGGGGAGGGAATCATGACTCGGGTGGGGGGGGGATAGGCTGCAGGGGCATCAAAATTATTAATTGGCTAAGGGGAAGTTAATTAGCTGACTGTCAGGGGTTGGTAGATGTCCGTATATGTCTTTAAATAATTTTCATATATTTTATTGCCTATATGTGCCTGTACTAGGGGGTAGTTTTATTTTGTCATAATGGAGTGTTGTGTTTGAATCATTCAGGGTTTGTTAACATTTTGCATTATAATAAAATTTTTACACATTTTCAATACAGGACTCCATGGTTCCAGAAGCCAACTGACAATAATGCTTCAAGAACAAGCAAGAGAGAACATCAGGTAGTTTACGCTGCAAGATCAGCTAAGAGAGAACGGCGCAATTTGTTTAACTTTGAATGTGTAATTCATACTTACCTACTTTTGCGCAGTTCTTTCCGAGAGAGGGGCGTGACCGGAGGTCCGTGAGACCGACCCGAATTTCGGGAGTCTCCCGGACATTCCGGGAGAGTTGGCAAGTATGGTGTAATTTTACTGCAGTGACATTTTAATGTGTTTGCAGAGATTCATTAAGTAAAGTAAGTAAAAAAATGAGTACATTTTCTCCAGCACAAACCATGTTACAATGCAAGAGGTGCATATTAGTTTATTATTTTGCACCTAAGTTAAATACTGGCTGTTGTGTAGCACACAAATATTTTTATATTTACACTGCAATTTAAAGTTGATCTAGGACATGCCCTACCCTAAATATAAATCTGTCTCCAGATTTTAATTTACACCCCCCTTCAATGCAACATGGTTTTGCCCATGTGCAAAGTTACAATTTTTTGTGATTTTCTTTCCTTAATGAATCAGGCCCTGTGTGTTTTTATGTATTAATTAATATTTTACAATTTTATGCATATTTTATATATATACGGTATATATATATATATATATATATATATATATATATATACTGTTTGATTTAATGAAAGGTGTGTTTTTGAAATGGTCGAAGGTCGGACTTTTGACATTTACACTTTTGCACTGTACGAAAAACCAGGTATGTTTGTGCAAATTTCTGCACATTACGTTACTTTTGTAGTGATCATTTTTAGAGTGTCTCACAGATTGTTGGATTAATCTGAGCACAGGCAGGTTAACTAATGTTGATTATTATTTATGTTACAATAAAATGCAGGCTACAACTTTATTACATCAACAGAATGAAATAGCCAGGATACTGATCCTAAAGGAAATATCTATTTAATGTAGAACAGCACTGACCAGGAAATATCCATCTAGTCCAGAACAGAACTGACCAGGAAACATTCCTCTAGTCTACTGTAGAACAGCACTGACCAGGAAACATTCCTCTAGTCTACTGTAGAACAGCACCGACCAGGAAACATCCCTCTAGTCTACTGTAGAACAGCACTGACCAGGAAACATCCTTCTAGTCTACTGTAGAACAGCACCGACCAGGCAGGAAACATTCCTCTAGTCTACTGTAGAACAGCACTGACCAGGAAACATCCTTCTAGTCTACTGTAGAACAGCACCGACCAGGCAGGAAACATCCTTCTAGTCTACTGTAGAACAGCACTGATCAGGAAACATTCCTCTAGTCTACTGTAGAACAGCACTGATCAGGAAACATTCCTCTAGTCTACTGTAGAACAGCACTGACCAGGAAACATTCCTCTAGTCTACTGTAGAACAGCACCGACCAGGAAACATTCCTCTAGTCTACTGTAGAACAGCACCGACCAGGAAACATTCCTCTAGTCTACTGTAGAACAGCACCGACCAGGAAACATTCCTCTAGTCTACTGTAGAACAGTACTGACCAGGAAACATTTCTCTAGTCTACTGTAGAACAGCACTGACCAGGAAACATTCCTCTAGTCTACTGTAGAACAGTACTGACCAGGAAACATTCCTCTAGTCTACTGTAGAACAGCACTGACCAGGCAGGAAACATTCCTCTAGTCTACTGTAGAACAGCACCGACCAGGAAACATTCCTCTAGTCTACTGTAGAACAGCACCGACCAGGAAACATTCCTCTAGTCTACTGTAGAACAGAACTGACCAGGAAACATTCCTCTAGTCTACTGTAGAACAGTACTGACCAGGAAACATTCCTCTAGTCTACTGTAGAACAGCACTGACCAGGCAGGAAACATTCCTCTAGTCTACTGTAGAACAGCACCGACCAGGAAACATTCCTCTAGTCTACTGTAGAACAGCACTGACCAGGAAACATTCCTCTAGTGTAGAACAGCACCGACCAGGAAACATTCCTCTAGTGTAGAACAGCACCGACCAGGAAACATTCCTCTAGTGTAGAACAGCACCGACCAGGAAACATTCCTCTAGTCTACTGTAGAACAGCACTGACCAGGAAACATTCCTCTAGTGTAGAACAGCACCGACCAGGAAACATTCCTCTACTGTAGAACAGGACCGATCAGGAAACATCCATCTAATCTAGAACGGCACTGACCCGAAAATATCTATTTTTTTTAATTTGTTTTCAAACTGTTTATTGTACAGGTTTTATACAATACAATAACATACGTTGTCAAATATCTCAACAATGCACTGTAGAAATACATTTTCAAATTGTATAAGGGGGAAAAAGAATTTAAAAGACGGGAGGGAATTGGGGGGGGGGGGGGGGAGGAGAGTGGACAGCGAGATACATCCTTTATAACTCCAGACATTTAGACTCAACGCACACTCTTACATTCATCATCAACCCTTTTTCATAACAATGACATTTTTATAACATCACACTATGACCACGCTCAATTTACAATTAGATTGAAGATTAAGAATAAGAATAAGATTTAGGATGGGCTAGTTTAGGATTAGAAGTAGAATTAGATATCCGCTTGTAAATGGTACCAAAAACAAAGAAAAAAGAAGACCAGTCATTGCATTTGCTCCAGACACACAGTAAAAGTAGCACTTATAAAACAGATAATACAGGTCAGGATTATGCACAACTCAGGGCTAAAAACTTTCCCAAACTAAGGCACCTTAAAGCTGCCTCATCAGTGACCACTTGGTACCTTCAAAAACTTTCATAAGGAAATATCTATTTAATGTAGAACAGCACTAACCAGGAAATATCTCTTTAATGTAGAACTGCACTAATCAGGAAATATCTCTTTAATGTAGAACAGCACTAACCAGGAAATATCTATTTAATGTAGAACAGCACTAACCAGGAAATATCTATTTAATGTAGAACAGCACTAACCAGGAAATATCTATTTAATGTAGAACAGCACTAACCAGGAAATATCTATTTAATGTAGAACTGCACTAACCAGGAAATATCCATCTAGTCTAGAACAGCACTGACCAGGAAATAACCATCTAGTCTAGAACAGCACTGACCAGGAAATAACCATCTAGTCTAGAACAGCACTGACCAGGAAATAACCATCTAGTCTAGAACAGCACTGACCAGGAAATATCCATCTAGTCTAGAACAGCACTGACCAGGAAATATCCATCTAGTCTAGAACAGCACTGACCAGGAAATATCCATCTAGTCTAGAACAGCACTGACCAGGAAATATCCATCTAGTCTAGAACAGCACTGACCAGGAAATATCCATCTAGTCTAGAACAGCACTGACCAGGAAATATCCATCTAGTCTAGAACAGCACTGACCAGGAAATATCCATCTAGTCTTGAACAGCACTGACCAGGAAATATCCATCTAGTCTAGAACAGCACTGACCAGGAAATATCCATCTAGTCTAGAACAGCACTGACCAGGAAATATCAACACTAGTCTAGAATGAACATTGTCTGGAGAATAATTGTATATTTTAAAACTGGCACTGCCCACATATAATCCTTGACTCTCATACACACACTGTCTCGACAATAATGATCACTCCTAAAATGGGACTCTCCAGAAAAAAAAGCTTTGAATCTAGAGTGGCAAATATTTTAAATATAATAAACCATAATATCGCATCTCCTAGTATGTAATATGTAAAGTGTCTCTGTATCAGATACTATGTAATCTTTCTATTATTCTGATACTATACAATATGTAACACATCTATTATACTATGTAATATTTAACACATTTCTGATACTATGTAATATGTAAAGTATCTCTGTATCAGATACTATGTAATCTTTCTATTATTCTGATACTATACAATATGTAACACATCTATTATACTATGTAATATGTAAAGTGTCTCTGTGTCAGATACTATGTAATCTGTCTATTATTCTGATACTTTATAATATGTAACATATCTCTTATACTATACAATATGTAACACATCTCTTATACTAAGTAATATGTAAAGTGTCTCTGTGTCAGATACTATGTAATCTGTCTATTATTCTGATACTATATAATATGTAACACATCTCTTATACTATATAATATGTAACACATCTCTTATACTATACAATATGTAACACATCTCTTATACTAAGTAATATGTAAAGTGTCTCTGTGTCAGATACTATGTAATCTGTCTATTATTCTGATAATATACAATATGTAACACATCTCTTATACTATATAATATGTAACACATCTCTTATACTATACAATATGTAACACATCTCTTATACTATATAATATGTAACACATCTCTTATACTATACAATATGTAACACATCTCTTATACTATATAATATGTAACACATCTCTTATACTATACAATATGTAACACATCTCTTATACTAAGTAATATGTAAAGTGTCTCTGTGTCAGATACTATGTAATCTGTCTATTATTCTGATAATATACAATATGTAACACATCTCTTATACTATACAATATGTAACACATCTCTTATACTATATAATATGTAACACATCTCTTATACTATACAATATGTAACACATCTCTTATACTATACAATATGTAACACATCTCTTATACTAAGTAATATGTAAAGTGTCTCTGTGTCAGATACTATGTAATCTGTCTATTATTCTGATACTTTATAATATGTAACACATCTCTTATACTATACAATATGTAACACATCTCTTATACTATGTAATATTTAACACATTTCTGATACTATGTAATATGTAAAGTATCTCTGTATCAGATACTATGTAATCCTTCTATTATTCTGATACTATACAATATGTAACACATCTATTATACTATGTAATATGTAAAGTGTCTCTGTGTCAGATACTATGTAATCTGTCTATTATTCTGATACTTTATAATATGTAACACATCTCTTATACTATACAATATGTAACACATCTCTTATACTAAGTAATATGTAAAGTGTCTCTGTGTCAGATACTATGTAATCTGTCTATTATTCTGATACTATATAATATGTAACACATCTCTTATACTATATAATATGTAACACATCTCTTATACTATATAATATGTAACACATCTCTTATACTATACAATATGTAACACATCTCTTATACTAAGTAATATGTAAAGTGTCTCTGTGTCAGATACTATGTAATCTGTCTATTATTCTGATAATATACAATATGTAACACATCTCTTATACTATACAATATGTAACACATCTCTTATACTATATAATATGTAACACATCTCTTATACTATACAATATGTAACACATCTCTTATACTATATAATATGTAACACATCTCTTATACTATACAATATGTAACACATCTCTTATACTAAGTAATATGTAAAGTGTCTCTGTGTCAGATACTATGTAATCTGTCTATTATTCTGATAATATACAATATGTAACACATCTCTTATACTATACAATATGTAACACATCTCTTATACTATATAATATGTAACATCTCTTATACTATACAATATGTAACACATCTCTTATACTATACAATATGTAACACATCTCTTATACTATATAATATGTAACACATCTCTTATACTATACAATATGTAACATCTCTTATACTATATAATATGTAACACATCTCTTATACTATGTAATATGTAAAGTGTCTCTGCGTCAGATACTATGTAATCTGTCTATTATTCTGATAATATACAATATGTAACACATCTCTTATACTATGTAATATGTAACACATCTCTTATACTATGTAATATGTAACACATCTCTTATACTATGTAATATGTAACACATCTATTATACTATGTAATATGTAATACATTTCTGTTACTATGTAATATGTAAAGTGTCTCTGTATCAGATACTATGTAATCTGTCTATTATTCTGATACTATACAATATGTAACACAACATCTATTATACTATGTAATATGTAAAGTGTCTCTGTGTCATATACTATGTAATCTGTCTATTATTATGATACTTTATAATATGTAACACATCTTTGATACTATGTAATATGTCTCTGATTCTAAGTGATATGTTTATATATGTGATACTATGAAATCTGTAACATATCTATGTATTTTATAATATGTAATGTGCAATGTGTCTGTGATTCTGATGCTATGTAATATGTATGCAGTGTTTCTGTATCGAATACAATGTAATGTGTCTCTAATATTCTCTAATTATTACTATGTGATATTTAATGTGTCTCTAATTTATAGATTGAGTAATATGAACCATGTCGCTGTATCTGTTGCTATGCATTGTGTAGGGGATGAAGGGAACAAGTGGAGGGAGATAAGGTATTTGAGAAAGAAACAATAGAATTGAACATTAAAGGTAAAATGAGGAGGTAGAAGTTCATAAAATAGTGGTTGTTACATGTAAAAGTCTCCCAGTGAAGGTGGTAGACATACGTTATAGTATAATAGTACTGGACATTATACTGTTTCCTCACCTGGCTTGCCGCAGTCCGCACAATGTGAATTCTCTGGCAGTTTCAGCAGTTCCAGAATGTTGCGATAAGACATCCCGAATCACTGAACAGTTAACACAAGTATGGGAGAAGCAGAGATGCCTCTTGGCTATCTGTACGCTAGCAGTCCTCTCATCTGGAGAAATGAAAAGTCAGCTGTACACACGGGACTCACTGGGAGCTGAAAACCAGAAGTTAAAGTGTCTGTCTGTATGTGAAACCACTCCCCTGAGCTCTACACACAAGCAGGCAGTCCTCATCTCTGCGTGCAATTCCCCTTTTTCTAGGTCACTGACGAGCCAGCTCAGAGTCTAATTCACTACCAGTTCTGGTGCCGCTTGTCACTCATTCAGGAGTTTGCAAATATAGATTACTTGCCTGTACTGCTGAGCTGCTCCACAGCCTGTACTGTGTCAAGGAATTACAAGATAGACTGATCCAAAACAGCCTCACTCACCAGCTATCACTTACATGTCACCACTTACACTGACATGCTATTACTCACTAGCCTCACTCACCTGCCAGTACTCACACTTGACCTGCCATTGCAAACCAGCTATCAGTCACTTGCCATCACTGAGCAGGTTAAACAGCAAAAACTGATGAATATGGCGGTTTCACCTATGTTCTTCCTCTTATATTTACAGGAATGCTATCAAATATCTTTCCACTAATAGGATGAACTAACAACCTGACTGCTACTTACTGTAATATAAACATAGAAAGTAACGTATCAGCTATTGCTTTTATAAACATTAAAGCAGCAATCCTACATA
Organism: Mixophyes fleayi; assembly: GCF_038048845.1. Lineage (NCBI taxonomy): Eukaryota > Metazoa > Chordata > Amphibia > Anura > Limnodynastidae > Mixophyes > Mixophyes fleayi. Next base: position 202,268,518 of record NC_134407.1, on the reverse strand, counting down.
GATTGATTTTTTCTTCAAGTTAAGTAACTTTTAAGCAAGCATCCAATAGTAATTTTTTTTCGCTATCCTACAAATCATTATCTCCTTTTCAAAAACTGTTTAACAAACAACAACAGTGCTAGACAGACACAGGCTCACAGCAAGTCATGTGATAGCAGAGGGGAGAAAAGGAGGATGTCACTGTGCAGACAGAGCTCAGAGGGGCATTCCTAAGCCTCTCTGCTCACTACGCTATGTGACTGTGGTTGCCATGGTAGTACAGAATCATGCTTATCTGTACCCATTGCTCTGTATGTGTTTATCTAATTTTGCTGCATGATCTATGTACTGCCCTGTGGAAGCCATGTGGTACCTTATAAATTAAAAAAACAATAATAATCATAAAACATTAATAGCAGCCTGAAGAACGAAACCAAAGGATAATGGTAAAACCGAACAATTTTTTCAAAGGACGCCACAAAGATTTATGTTAACAAACACACGCATGATTTTTTTAAATCATATTCTAACATAGAAACTGGTTCACACTTAAGGTGCATCACTGATCCAGCAACTATGATTACATGTACACTGAAATGTTGCGGAACTTTACAAATGATTTTAAATGCAAGTACAGTGTTTATGATGACTGGTGTTTTGTTACATTTGTCCTCTTCTCGCTGTGTACACTGTTGTCATTCACTAAACTGAGGGTTTACTTTGCAGCGAATAGTTTTATAGTTATATTTCATTTTATTGACTGTAACCACAGTAACTACATTACATAAGTGGATATAGGTAAACAGGGAAGACCTGTATTATGAAGTGAGTGCTGAGATGTCACCGACGTATGTTTCTCCGATACTGCACAGTGGCTGCTCTCTGAGCCTTCTGCTGGTACAGCTGGGTTTAGGGTAACCACAAGAGGCACCGGTTCAGCAATGCCCCAATAGAGCCATCATACTAGTCAGATTAAAGTAGAGCTAAATCTGAAAAATATTTTGTTGAACAGGAGGGGGAAGTATCCTGTGTTAATTTACCTTCATTGTTTGCACAGCTTTGGTTAATAAGAAAACTAAATAGATGTTGCTTACTTGGGTGTTTATTTCTGTTAAAGCCCATCCCACATACTTGTGCACTAAATGAATAAAAAGTCATGTTAGCAACAATGAATAATGAAACGTTCTTTGTTTACTTAAACTGTTTACATTGACACTGTTACAAAAATAACATACAAAGCATTTCTATTATACAGATTGCATTACCCACTTTGAGAGAGCTGTTACTTGTACTTCAGCTATTACTATGAAGATGAAGATGTCACTGAAGAGTGATCTGACATGTCTATATTGCTTCTGCTGTAAGAATCAAGTAATTATGAATAAGAACCTGAGGTCTTTGTAGTTTTAGAGGGTCTGGCACAGATCAAGGGGACTGTTTACACAACCATAGAGTTGCTCATGCTTTGTCTGAAATTGTAAAAGAGACTGCTGCTAAGCTGTAGCTGCTACCATTTGGTGGCGTATGCATCAGATATAGACACTAAAGGCACGGTGGCTTAGTGGTTAGTACTTCTGCCTCACAGTGCTGGGGTCATGAGTTCAATTCCCAACCATGGCGTTATCTGTGTAGAGTTTGTATGTTCTCCCAGTGTTTGTGTGGGTTTCCTCTGGGTGCTCTGGTTTCCTACCACACTCCAAAAACATACTAGTAGGTTGCTGCTATCAAAATTGACCCTAGTCTGTGTGTGTATGTTAGGGAAAATAGACTGTAAGCTCCAATGGGGCAGGGACTGATGTGAATGAGTTCTCTGTACAGCGCTGCAGAATCAGTGGCACTATATAAATAAATGGTGTTGATGATTGTGTAGTGTCTGCTCTCCTAACAATGGCCAAGCTCTTATCATGTTGTCAATATTGGGTTACTGCATTGCAGTTTCCAGAATTGATCATGTGGATAAAAGTCCTTTCAATTTTTAGTAAACGGCGGTAAGAGGTTACCTGTACTTCCTGGCTGACTGATCAAGGACACATTATAGCCCATAGTTGCCAACGAGTTAAAATATTTTGCAGAGGCACTAGCTGCTGAGCAGGAGGCTTACCTTAGGTAACACCATACTTGCCAACTTCGTTGGCTTCTGGGAGATTCCAGGGGAGGTGAGCGTCCAGGGGCAGGGCTTGATGAATTGCATCATTTTGGCCCCGCCCGCTAAACGATTGTCACAAATTTGGCCAATTACAGCAGTGAGCGGGGGCTAAGAATGACGTGATATTTTCGTCATTAAACCCCGCCCCTGCCACTTATCTGTTGCCGGGGGTGAGAACCTGGAGGTTGCCCTGATCTCTTAGGGGGTCTCCCAGAAATGCAGGAGTCTCCCAGACATTCCGGGAGAGTAGGCAACTATGCGTTAAAGAAAAGCAGCTAATGAATCTCTAGAGGCAGAAGTGTCTTTTACATTTCTGTGTCCATTACTGAAGTCATGTTGTCTTACCTGTCAGTCTTTGGTTAAATCTTGGTCTCCATGAAAAAGGTCACCTCCATAGGCATCAATACATGGATATAGGACACAATTTCTGAACTGTGTCATCATGCCACAGATGGCGACGCCAACCACGTCTTGTACTGGCTCAGCATCAGGGAGAATGCCAGACTCTTCAGGGAGTGAGGGAGATCACCCCTATTGCAGGGAGTCTCCCTGACATTCAGGGAGAGTTGGCAAGTATGGCCGTAACACACAAAACTGTCTTGGTGGATCCTGGAACACTACACTCACCACCATGTCATGTTTACGCAATATAATAGCGTACTGCTTTTCTTATAAAGCTCAGAGAATAAGTATTTCATCTAAGAATTAAGATAAGGTAAGGTAAGAATTTCATTTAAGAGGCTGAAAGCTAGAGGTTTAGATACTTGTTAATTATACAGAAGCCACTGTAACTCTGCAGTGCTGCTTGAACCTCTATTTCAAAACTCCCCGCTGCCTGGCTGAGGTCATCCTTTATTTACTGACGTCTGCCAGGAAGTGAAGATTTGAAGCAGCGACTTAAGTGGAAGCGCAGTGGCGCTGGATAGTTACTGTGGTGCCCTTATATTTAACAAATTATATAATGTTATTGTGCAAATTGGTCAATATTGAAAATAGGGACATTTCCAGGAGAAACTTTAAAATCTTTGCTGTCCCTGTGAAATTAGAGCCAGATGTTAAAGATGAATCACCCTGAATATCATCCACCCAGATCTGTATAATAACCTGCCATGAGCAGTGTACAATGCCTGCTAGCTGCATTATACCTGGTTACTGTGATCACATATGCAACACGTCATTCACAACCTCTATACAGCGGCTCACTGAGCCGTCACCTGACCCGATGACGTCGCTGAGGAGCCCGGTCACATGACCGAGGTGTCACATGACCGAGATGTCACTCAGCTTCTGCTCCTGCTCAGAAGGTCGCCGCTGCCATGCTCAGCTCACTGCAAGTCCTGATCATCACCGGTAACACGTTACATAGTCTCTGTACTGTTGTATACACATCTCTATATTGATCAGTGCAGCA